>NW_028297117.1:2866186-3133686 GCF_055798465.1 Pogonomyrmex barbatus | reverse complement strand
AATTAACAAATTATTAATAAATCTTAAAAATTTTCTATTTAATATATAAAATATTTTATCTAATTTAGAATAGATATTATATAATAATTATATAGTAATTATATATAATAAAATGTCATAAAATAACAAATTACTAATAATAAAAATAGTAATATCAATTTATCATCAATTTTTACGCATAATTAATTCATTTATTAAATTAATATCATTTAGTATCTATGACAAAGTCTATCACATATTTATAATCTACTTGTAAATTAGCCAACATAAAAATAAAAAAAAAATGCGCATATTATTTTAAGATATTAAATAACGACGTCATATTTCGTTCTGTAATTGAATTTTGTATTTATAAAGTCTCATATAGAAATTGTTGTATACGCTAGAATATCGCGCTTTTATGCGTGCTTACGTTTACACTCGCGAAGAGAACTTTACCCTCGAGACATAAACCAGTTATATGGAGTCCATTCGTTCGGGATCTATCTCACTCTATCGTTGTAAACGACGTCTCGAGTATCGTAACACGGCATGTATAACGAAAAATTGCAACGAGATTCGCCCGCATTGTCGTGGAGTTCCGAGGCGCACGACGGCACGCGAATTTATCGTTCCAGTGCAACTGGCGGACGTGGGAATAGAATGATACAGTATCGATTGTTATCGAAGAAATACCCAATAAAGATGTCTCCTCGTTGTCAAACGGCACAAGCACAGCAGTTCCCTATTTCCTGCATGCTATTATAATTAAGGAGAAGTTAACCGCTACAAAAATATATTTGACAATTAATTATAGGGTATTTTTCAAGATAAATGCAGAAATAGAAAATTACATGTGTAATACAAATGATATATTATATTTTATATATTATATTAAT
The DNA here is from genome assembly GCF_055798465.1 of Pogonomyrmex barbatus. NCBI lineage: Eukaryota > Metazoa > Arthropoda > Insecta > Hymenoptera > Formicidae > Pogonomyrmex > Pogonomyrmex barbatus. The sequence goes on along the minus strand of NW_028297117.1, from coordinate 3,132,808 downwards.
CATAATTTCAAAATATATTCTTATAGATACATAAATTAAAAAAATAATTATTAAAAAATTTTTTTTCAAAAATTCTACTCCATTACTTTTAAATTGAATAATATATATAGTTAATTTATTGCAATTATATTATTGTTTACATAAAATAAAAATATATGAAAGATTATTATGAGATTACAAATCATTTCTTCTCCATGAATAAAAAATTAAATCTTCATGCAAAATAAATGGAGGCGTTTAAAACACAACTAATAAAATTATTCATAGTCATACACAGATTAAATTATTTTTGTAAACACATGAACACAAGAATAGTGCTATACTTTCAAAATATCTAAAATGAAATTAGGACTCTCATAAAGCACGCTTTATGAACTAACACAGCATTCTTCGATGTTATTTCGAGAATACCGCAGCAGCTTTGATTCGCGGAAAATTCGCGGATTATTGAAAATTTCCGTTGATCTTTGCCTTTGAGCCATAGAAGGAAGCTATAAAATGTTTACAAACTTGCTTCATAGTGTATAGTTATGTGTATAAATCTGATTTTACTTAGTGGTAGTCTTAATTTATTAGTGGCAATCTTAACTATACAGTTTCATATAGAAGTGACGTAATTAATATTAGCGCTATTATATTCTGAGCAACGTGGCTCTGCAAATGATTCGTGTAGGAATTTCGTTATGTAGCGATTATGTAAATGTTTTCGGGACGCGTTTCTCTCCGAAACGTAAGCGGTGCCTCTTGGAAAGAGGCTTCGCTTCGCGAAGGGGTATGTCAAGAAGAAGTTAGCTCCGCCTTAACCACGCATAAAGCGTTTGCGAAACCGTGAAATTCGGAAATAGCGACTTTATCGTCGGAAAGTATTGTAACACGCGTATAAAATGCGCTTCGACGAAATTGTTGTATAAGCAGTGATTTTATGAACGTGTAAAAATGTGCGAAAAATATAAAAAGTCAAAGTAAACGAAGTAATTATCGTAATTGTGTTTCTTCTCTTCTCAATCGTGACTATATTTTCAATTAGATATAATATTCTTCTTTATTATATTCTGTTTAAGTATATCAACATGAATATAATAATCTCGAAATGCAGATATTTCATGAAATTATATTCCCGAAAAGCTTGAATTAATCTAAAACTCTGAATTTCGAACTTCAAATCAAACTTTTAGAAAACCGTAGATTAGAAATTTTCAGTTTGTAATATGAAATCCAGCATTTAACTATAAACCCTTCATATTTCTCCTCTAATAACATGATATTTGAGAAAACATGCGAATAATATTAGATCAAATTAAATATAGATCATTCATTTTGGTTTATCGATTAATCAAACGTTGATTGACTTAAATTAATTAACTAAATTTCTCTCTTAGCAAGTATAGATATAGAATTAATTTATTATATTATTTAGAGTAAGAAATGAAGAAAATAAATCAGATTCACATCAATGTAATCGAGCACTTCATAATGACAAAAGCAAAGACTCTTGTAAATCTAGTTATAATAAATATAAAAATAAATATCTAATTAATATAATTGCTATTGCTGTACTATTTAACAAATTTATCGGTAATTAAAAACGTTTATACAAATACTGAATATGTTTAAAGATGGAAAAAAAAAATATGCGGAATAATAAAACCGACAGATTAATAACGCGATTATGTAAATGGCGCTACGATCTGAAATGTTACATCGTTTCGGATAATATCTTCCGGAAATGCCCGTTCTCTCTCTCGAGAAAGGTCATTGATCCCCAGATACCGTATAGCATCATGCGAATAAGGTCGCGAATATCCGCAACGATGTGAACGCCGCCGTCCGACGCGGTTGCCCTGCACGAAAATTTGTAATTTGCAATCATTTTTGGAATGGTCCCGGCTGCATTCATTTCGATCGTAACCTGTCCATCATCTCTTCGCGTGACTCTATCCCGTTCACTCTCTCGCAGCAACCTCGCTGTACCGCTCACTTCATCAAGATGAAAAGAAGAGGGGGAAGGAGGTTCATGAATATTAATTCTGTATTCCCAAAATATAATGCCGTAACGCCTTTATCGCTGGGACGGTCGCGCGGATCGTTGCACTCGAAGAGCAAAACTCTTCTCGTCCCAACTCGGCAGTCTTCGCCCGACCTTCTACCTTTTTTTCTTTCTCTTCTTTCTCTTTTTTCTCCTTGATCTCTCTTGAACACCATTTTTTTAGCCACTGGAACGAAGATTTTTTTGCGAAGAATATTTATGGACGGTCTAAAGTAAGATCGCTTCGAAGACATTTCTTCAGGCGCTTCTGAAGTTCGCCGATATCGATTTAATTTATCAGATTAATATAAGAACATGCTAATTAAATAAGAAAATTATGCGTGCTTTTTAGCATTGATATAAAAATCTTGTTTTTGGACAATTAGATAAAATTAGATAAAACAAAGCTACAAAAATGCCTGTAATTAAAAACTATATTAATTATGAAAATGAAGAAATATATAAACCTTCCTGAGAACTTAATCTTCATTAAAAATACATTATTTAAAGAAAAATATATTAAGTTAGTCAATTTTCTTAAATCTCTCTTTTAAAATTTAAGATTTAAAATGCTGCAATTATGCTATCTTAAATAAAAGATATGTAAAATATAAAACTGATATAATTTCATATATTTATAATATCAAAATTAAAATTTTGTTGATAAACTTTGAAAATAAATGAAGGATTTGTTAGACTTTATATATCTATGTAAGTATATTTACACTAAGAAGATATTAATGCTAAAAATAATCAAAGAATTAAAAAAAGACGTAGCAAATTTTAGATATCTCCTGTTTTACACATTAATTATGAAATCAACAATTTTTAAATTTTTAGAAAAAAAAGTAGCTTTTATAAAGTTTATTATCTATAAAACTGCCAAATAACCTGTGAAATTGGCTTCTTACCTCTTTAAAATTTGAGAATAATAGATAAAATTTTGATGATCTGAAAAATTCAGTAAAGTGAATCGATTTTCCTAAAGATTTAAAGTTTTCAATCAATTTTAGAAAAAGTTCCGCTAATTAAAATGTTTAAAATAAACCATATAAAAATATGAAGGTGCCAATTTCACAACTTTAAAATATAGATTTTTTACTCTTTAGCCAAATCAATTTTTTAATTAAATCGATTGGGAACTCTAAAATTCTTTGGGAAGCAATCAAAACTCTGTTTATTTTTCCTAAATTTTAAAAAAGGAGGCCTATCTTCATAGAAATTAAATACTATTGCTTCGCTAGTAAGCGTAATTTTAAATTTGCCGTTATTTATAATCTTTAATTCCGCAAAATTCTGCGCAAAATATATAGAAGTTACTCTAAAGTGTAGTGTTGAAGTTTAAGTTGCAAAAATGCGCAAAAAAAATTTTTTTAATCCAAACGCAACGAAAAAAAAAAAAAAAAAAAAACACTCCATTTTTAATCTGGCGTTTTATACAAATCGGAAAATGAGAATGCGTGCACGGAAATTTCACTCCGGTTGTGGGTGTATCATCTCATTCTGCTGAGCGCAGAATTATAAATTCGTTCATGTGTACATCACGGCGTACCTCTGAAACAAATTCCTGTGCTCCATCGGGAATTACGGCGGCCCTCGTGAATGAAACTGGACACTGCCGGCATCGTCGTCATGCGCGAACGTGGCGGAATGCAACAAAGAGGTCTGTACAACTTGCCTATAACTACGTGAGCCGGCTGACTGGAGCTGAGGAGATAGGTAGGTTAGGTAGATAGATAGGTAGGTAGGTAGGTAGGTAGGTAGGTAGGTAGGTAGGTAGGTAGGTAGGTAGATAGGTAGGTAGGTAGGTAGGTAGGTAGGTAGGTAGGTAGGTAGGTAGGTAGATAGGTACGTAGGTAGGTAGGTAGGTAGGTAGGTAGGTAGGTGAGTTGGTATTCAGGGATCGTCTATCAGATGACTCTCAAGTCTCAAATACAGACTGGAATGATTACAGAATGGAATGATTCACCGTCAAAATTGCAAAAATCAAATCAAATGCTGCGAGGAATAAATGTTAAACTCGAATTTATAATCTCATCTACTTCCCTGCTTCTTTTTTGTAATGTTACAAATATTCGACAGCAATTCTTCTATTGATATTTACAGTAATGCATTATTAATTTATTTATAACTTTTAAAGTAACTTCTATTCAGTTTTTCTCAAAATATTACCTTCCATTAAAATTAAAAATTATGTTTTCTAGATATTTAAATCATTTAATTTAAATATTTAAACCATTCAATTTACAAGTAAATAAAATTGTAATATGACAAAATTTATAATTTGTATACAATTTTCAGAATAAACCGTTTATTAATTTTTAAACTGTATAATATAGAAAATATGGTGGAAATCGTAAACTTCTTCACAACGAGAGAGAGGCGTGACTCATTCATTATAGGCACGATAGGAGATGCCTGCATATACATAAATTCAAATCGGTAGGAGAGAGTACGCCTTCTTGAATTGATTATATCTTATGTACTAACATGCAATCCATAGAGATAACTTTCCTTAATCTTCCATCGGGATTAATCTTTAAACGTTATCCACGCACATAAAATCTATGCTAGCTAATCTTCATATACACATTTAAAATATTCGTAAAATTTAAATATATATAAAATAACAAACATATTTTTTTTTTTTTTTAATAAAAGCAATCTTTTTCTGTCCTTCTCTATTTTGAAAGCTACTAAAATTTTTCTGCAAAATTAAGCACTCATAAGCTACAATCTTTTGATCCTCATCTGAAAGATCTACATTTAGCTTGATGGAATCTAAAGAATGGAAAACATAATTTTATCAATTATCAACTACTTCTTCGTTACTTTGGGAAATTCTCGCCTATATGACGAAAGGTAAACGCGACATTTCCATCCGTTATCTCTCTGGCAGATTAACTTTTTAGGATATGTGCAAGCTTGGACTTTAAAGAGAAAACTAGGAAAAGCAAACAGTGAGAAAAGTTATTCACACTTTTCTTCGGTCTCATATTCTACAATGCGATTTTATTCAACAATCTGCCCGCTTAAAATGAACATCTCGACTTTTTGTCGCATAGTATATTTTCTTTCTCATATTCTATTATTATCTCACTTTTTGCTGATATTTCATTTCTGACTTATTCTTCTAACTTTTATTTATAGAAGAATATTATAATAATAGAATATAGTAATATTTTGTAAAATAAATAATAACGAAAATAAATAATAATTATTTTAAATACCTAAATCATGATAAAACATAATATTTCATAATCTTTCAGTCTACATAAATCAAATGCGATTTACAAATCATCAGCTTTCATGCATGCATAATGACTAATTGTTCTGCGGTATACGTTACAGTCACATTAACCGACTACATAGAATTAGACATCAATGAAATGTTACGCTGAATTTGAATAATCTTTCAGATAGGCTCAGTTGCAATACTGTTCCCAGAGCGCGTTGAAAAACCGTATCCCCAATGATTTACCTCTCTTTCTTTGTGATATTCGATCGCATGACGATGACAATGGCGGTGCACTTTGCAGTCCATTGCCGGTGCTGGGCGATAAGCCGTATAGCCATAAAATCGAAATTTCAGAGTCTCCGAAGTGTAACGCCGTCCATAAATCGCAATCGTAACTCTCCATTACCATTCAATAGTGAGAAGAAAAAAAAATGAAGCGAGTTCGCGGTTTTCGTTCACCCGGGCGTTCCGTTTCCCATAAAACAGAGCGCTGCACCGTGCGTTTCTGTGACATTAAGTGAAATAGCAAAAGAGAGGATTCGTAAAATTAATCTTGCCTAAATGTGCGGTAAAGGGAAAGTAATTTTACATAATTTCAATAATTATTACATATAAAAAGTAAATTATTAAAATATTATTTCAATGTGATAAAAATAATATATAATATTTAATGTTATCATTTCCGATAATGTTTAATCCTCTCTTTCGTACAATCACTTAGTTGTTAATTTATTATTAGCAAGAAATAGAAAGAAAATTAAAATAATTTTAAAAATATATCATGATATATTATCTAGTTTATAAGTCAAAACAAAACATAGTTATAAATTACAATTACATTTAAAGTAATTCCCCAAAAATTAAATATATTTATATAAAATTTAAATGTTTTTAATACATATGCTAGAATTTTTACTAAAATTTTAAATTTCAATTAAATTTGCAATAACTAAAAGATAAATATAATATATTATATATATATAAAATTATACTCGATATATTCCTTTACCTCAAAATATAATCAAAATACTTTTAATACTAATCTTAAGAAATATAAATAATATTTAAAATAAAAGCGGCTTTAAATACGATGTAAGTTTTCTTTCAAATTGATTATTCGAATTAGAGTGCTTAGACAAAATGATTAAACAAACTATTCAGAAAAACAAAATTAAAGGATAAGTAAAATAGTTACTTTTCCGCAAGAATTCGCCACATTGTCATCGAGATAACCAATACATTAGCAAACGATATCTATAAGTAGGTAATATTCAGGTCGTAAACGAACTTTTTATTCTTTCTTTGAGAGAGTAATGTTCTGCGATGTACCGTTACGTCTGCCGAAGAAGGGCCCGAAGAGGGCCGGCAAATATTTCACGGACCACTTGAACCCTCAGATACAAGGAAGAGGATGTAAGAGAGAATTAAAGTGTTACACGTTTCTACCTACATCATGTTGGTTCGTTACACGCCTATTATTCAGTTAATCTTCTGTAATGAAGACCATTATTATGTAACTTGTCAAAATATCGACATGATAGCTGATAGTTGGTCAGAGTATTTGATCTTTATACAAGTCATTTTACGAAAATGATATCCTACTCGATTACATTAATTCCAAAACTAAAATCTACTTTGTTTAACAAGAAATTTATTTTATTTTAATATTTTATATATATGCAAGCTATTTCAATGCTAAAATATAATTTTACTTTCCATTCGTATAAATATATATTGTGTAGTATAAAGTATAGTAATATTATATTTGTATTTTAATTTTCTAAGAATAAAAATCTATCGAAGAAGCAATTTGTGAACAAAATTATTGCCAACTTTCGTGAAATAATTTTCGGAATACTTAATCGTCCAAGCAAATTTCTCAACTGCTTCAAATGCAGATGGATTGTATTGCCGGAGCTGTTGTGGGAAAACATTGTGACAGGACAGAACACAATTAAATCAGAATGTACAATCAGAAAGGTACTCAGCTGAGGTTTAAGCGACGCTGTAGTATTTAGTAGCATTTAACTGTACTCATGGACAATAGTCGTGAAGGGACCGTGCCAGAAACGATGACAGAATAAACAAAGGAGCCACGTGCCACGATGTGTGACACTTAATGCCCCATTAAAATTTACATCTAAGTTTTCTCTTCCCCCCCCTTCTTCCTTTCTTTCTTCATTATTATGTCATTAGTACATAATTTCTATAACCAAAATCATTGAAAATATCATTGTATTTTTGCAAATTCTGAAATCTTTAATATTAAATTTATTTTGTAAATCTCATGATCTTTTATTAAATTTGTTTAAAATTAAATAAATACGATTCTATAATACGATTCTATTAACGTCTGAAATTAAATTTTTCAAAATATAATAACTTTTATTAAATAAAAGATATTTGTCATATTTTAATAAATTATGATAAGAAAAAAACTTAAATTAAAAGTAATATATTATTTTCTAATTCTTTCAAAAGACATCAGAAATTACAACATAGAAAAGATTACAAATTATATTTATATCGTATTGACAATATATAAAATTTTAGTTTTATATATGTGTATGTGCGTATGTGTATGTGTATATATTTTCTGTACTAAAGATATATCTCTTTAACTGAAGAATTTAAATAAGAATTTCTTTTAAACAGTTATTTTAACAAACAAACTACTACTACAATTTTCATAACAATATAATAATTTTGAAGTATAAATCTAATATTTTCGTACGAAAGAATTGTATTGAATTGTGAACACTATGCTTTTTCATTTCAAATTTTTTAATATATAATTAATATAATTAATTTTTTAATTTAAAGATACTAGAAAATCTATTTTTCGAGATTATTTAATTTAAAAACATTTAATTTATACGGCAAATAAAATTTTCTACATACTAATTGCATATTAAATAATGAATAAATTCAAATTAAGCTTTAAAAGTAATTAAAAGTAACTGCTATCAATAAATATTTCAATAAAAATTATAAAAAAATCTATAGCCCTATACATTACATAAAATTATATGCAAATTATGTACAAATCTTTGATAAATAATATTTAAAAAAACTGAGTGTTTTGACTCAATTTACATATTTTTACACTTAATTAATTTATCCATAATAACATTTACCTTAATAATATCTTAATTTATATTCAAGTAAATTCTTGCTTAAATAATCATAAGACAAAAAAGAAAAAGAAGTGAAGAGTTTCGTAGAACAAAAACTTAACTCATTAATACTAAGTAACTGAATTAATCCCCAGATAGTCTAATTAATTTGCAAAGCTTTTATCTTAAAACATTTGATTTCCTTAGTTAGTTACGGAATAAAAAATCAACATTGCATATTTCATAAGAAACATAAAATTAAAATTTTAAAAGTTCCAGTTTTAATTGCAAATTTGTAAGATTTAATTTTGTTGTTATTAACAGCTTTTTTTAATATTACAAATCCCTTACAATTATTTTTTTTTATATTTATCTTACATGATATTCAAAGATAAAATCTAATATTATATTAATGTTAGTCGATTATTTCAATGTTTTCAATTATTTCAGTGTACTCTCATAATATATAAAAATCCTTAAATATATAACCCAACACATTTCAAGAATCTTATTAGCCTCGAAAATTATAATTTTTCTTGTCATGCAAAATTAATATATTAATATATTATATTAATATATTAATATATTATATTAATATATTTCAAGCATTTGTTTAATTGAACTCTGTTCAGTAAAATAATATATGTATATATATCGGAAATAATTACTTACTCTATGAGGTGCCCGAAGAAGTCGATGCACGGCAGCAAGCTGGTTGATTAGCGGCAAGGTCGCGCTGAAGGTATGATTGGGAGGGTTAACATCCGGATAGAGGGTTGGATAACTGAACGGATCGACGTCGTTGAGATATTGCACTTGGCACGTGAAAAACATCTGGCGATACATTTCTCTCCGCTACAAAGCGATCGGGATTGTATAAGATTCTTTCCCCGAAAAAGATAAGATCCGTCCCCCTCCTTCCTCCCCCCTCCCAACCCCTTTCACGTACACACGACGATCGTGTGCACACGCCGTGGCGCACTCACGCGATGCGCGAACCGGTTTGTCGTACCGCCGATTTATTTCGATTCGATCTGTCGGCTGAAACGAGAAAATGTTCCTTTACTTTCTGTCTCCTGTTCGCTGCTGGTTGCGCTTGCTTTTAGTTCTTGCCGAGACCTCGAAACGCAACGATACATGAATGACAAGTTACTCGAAGAATAGCATAAGCAATATCGCTTTCTTCAAAATCTGTTTCTTTAACATCGAAATGTATATCTCACTGAAGATTCACAACATTATTAGAAATAAATTATTTTATATGATAAGAGAGCTGAATAAAACTTAATTGTATTAATCAAAAATCAAATTAATATAAAGAATTGTTTTTTTTTCTATATAAAAAAAAATAAACAAAAAATGCTAATAGATTACGAGAAAAGTTTTAATGCATCCAAAATTTCTTTAGATTTCTTTAGATAAAATATATTTGCAATACAATTATTCAATAGTCATTTATTCGGCTTTCTCGGGTTATTATTCGATAATTTAAACTCCTTAAACATTTTATTAGATCATGATGATAAATAGTTGTATATCTATAGATCTATTCATCTGCCTTTGTTCTTATGCTTTCATTTTCTGAGCAATTTGCCAATCTTAGAAAATTTTCAGGCACGTAGGAACCGCAACAGAAAGCGCGTGCATAAAGTACCCGTGAAAGTAGCAATGTTAAGATTATAACGATCTAGGACTGCAGACATCATCGTTAATGCAACTGGTGTCCACGTCGTTTTCAAACGGTCGTTGACCTTCGAGTTTCCTTTCACTCGCTTATCGATTTGTTAACCGAAAGCAGAAAATCAGTGGGAATGCTCTCGTGCCTCCGTTCAAGGTTTTCCGCACATACTTAAGAAAATTAATTTATCACGTGTTTTATATATACATATATATCGTGAATATAATATATTCTCGGGCATAATGCGAGACGTACACATATTTAAATAGGTCAATATAGTATCGATATAGAATATTTTTTCTATTACTTCAGTAACTTTAATTTAAAAATTCGGTACGAATGCTAATGGGGCAGCACATTAATATTTAAATTTCTATTATAATTTTAATTGAGTTTTTTGTTCAATTTAAATTTATATTTTAAATATAAGACAAACTGTATGAATATTAATAAAAAAAAAATTATAAATTTTTTCGAATTTCTTTGCACTTTAATGCTTTTAAATAAAATTCTGGATAAATACATTTATCAAAATAATTAAACAATTAGAAATAATTTTTCCATGAAATATGAAAATGAATAATTTTTAACCATTATAAACATATATACCCTTCACAACAGCCAGGACTATTTTGCAAATGATTATCGAAATATTGATATTATTCTGCTATATACCTTACATAAAGCTCAATTTAATGGAATGTTGTAGCTATTCGATGCAGTAGTAACTTGCTTGTAGTTAACAAAACTTCAAAAATTTAAATCCTTTAACATTACTATCTTCGCCGCAACGTGTCACGATTATACCAGGTGCGAGAGAAGAGATCGCTATAGCTACTTATAAAAAAGCGTCACCGTACCGGTTTTCGCACGCACTCTTATGCCATTACGTTATTATATATCGTCACTAGCAAGAAGATATTGTAAGACCATTTCTTATTTAAATATACCAATATGAAGAAAATATTTCTTCCGTTAGGGATTAAGATTTTAATTACAAGTTTTATATCTACTATTTTTTCATATCTTAATAGGGTCTATATCTCAATAAATTTAAAAATAACATAAAAATGTATAATATAACTTGATATTTTTTAATCAGAATCAATAAAAGAAAAATATATACAGAAAAGTATATAAAGAAAATAATTTAGAATTAACATATTTTATTCTGTATTCTTTCTAATTGAGCAATAAAAATTGAAAAATGCAGTCGGCACTTATGCATATATAATTTTTATTCACACATCATAACCTTTCTTGCAACATCACAGGACTTGTAAGAAAATCGGCGCCAAGCGCAAAATGGATTCGCAAGCTGTCATTATCAGTGTATGCCGACCCGTCTCGTCATCTTTGCTCTTACATTGTTCTTAGTTGCAAATAGGCCTCTTCTTTGAAATGGCTTAAAGAAAGAGATGGAAAAGGAACAGATAAAAAGTGGACAAGTGTGTGCGTGGGTGATGTGTGTATGTGTGAGAAAGAGAGAAGAGGGGGAGGTGGCGGTCGAAGAGAAGACAAAGAGAAATAGAGATGAACGAAAGAAGAGAAACGGAATGGAGAATAGGAAGAAAGAGTGAAGGGGATATATCGAAGAGGGAGTAGAAGGGAAAACGAGTCTGCGCCATGCCACGAATGTAATCGCGGTTGTGGTCGACGAAAGATTCACGATCAAGATGCAATCGCGACGCGAGATCGAACTCGCGCAAAAATGTCTAAACTCGCTTGAATCAACAAATCCGCTCTTCGGAATGCCGGATTTTTTTTAGCATTTAAATTGCGAAATCTCAAAAATCAAATTATCAAAATGTTACATGTTCGCCGCATTTATGACATTTGATTATATATATTTCAACACAATATACATTTTTTATTATATTCATTATATTTATATTTTAAAATATTGCATTCTTGGAATAGCGTTATTTTCATAACGTCGAATTTTTAAGAATATTTGAAACAATATTTTAAAATAATTCAAATTCACATGCTCATAAATATCTTGTTTCAAAATATCTTTAATATCTCTGACTCTTTCCTTAACTCTGTAATACTCTATACATAACATTTAAAAATTAAAATGTGAAACTGCCAGTTGAGATTGGAAATCGTTAAAAGATGATGAATGACTTTGCGAGCGAATCCAATAATGCGTCTGTTTTTAAGTGATTTACGGCAGTGATAATGCGAAAATTTCGCAAGGCAGTTCCGAAGGTGAACGACTGAAAAAAGCGGCATGACGAAACAGCAAACGTGAACCGGACCTATATTGTCTGTACACGCTAACATCCGAAATAAATAACACCCTTCAGCGGGAGCAGCTGAGCGCCAAACCAGTCGAGACGTGTGACATTCCAGAAAATTACTGATCCAGACACTTAAATCGACTATGCAATATTCACACATAGTTTTTTGATTAAAAATATTCCGATCAGCTGAACCGCGTTTACGAAATATCAGTTGAAATGTCAAGTAGAATTTACAAATATAAATACAATAACAATGTTTTAATATTATCAAAAACTAAAGATTAAAATATTAAAGTTATAATAATCGCTAACAGATTTTACTTTTAATCATAAATCTAAATAACAACAAAGTAAATTATTTAAGAACAAATTTAAGATGCTCCAAACTATTGTTTAAAAATTGAGATGTTATTCTTTGAGTTATTGATTTTGATTGGTTTACTCATGGTTTATGCCAAGATATTATTTTAATTACTAAGAAATTTCAAATAAAAATAAACATTTTTGCGTTTCATCTTGGAACATAATATCTCTTTGCTGCTAATAAGTCAGTTATATATACATATATTTCTATCAAACGGGTTACCGACACATGTTATGACAACAGAACAAAAAATATTTATAAGCACGTTCTTCGAAATATGAAGCTTTATAATGAAGCTTTGCATTGAAAACAAAAGATCTCTCATATACAACATGGAGTAATCTAATTTCACATTAAAGTAAATAATTTTAACTTTTCTTATTATGTGAAATATATAATTGTTTCCAATATTTTTATTTAAACGGTTTAATATTATTAATTACTTTCTAGATCATGCATAATTCTTTGAATAAAATATATCCTTATTCTTGAAATTACTGACGTATACAGCCTCCAATTTTTAAATAATTATTAACAGTATAAATTAGAAATTATTATTTAATTACATCTTTATTAAAAAGATTATCCTAACATATATATATATATATATATATATATATATATATATATAAAACAGATGTAATTTTATATATAAAATTATACATCTTTGGAAAGTTTATATTATTTTGCAATATTTTATAGTCTTTCAAAATTGAATAACTATTTAATTGTTCTGCAAATTTGAAGAATGAAAATGGATTCCCACGTGCCGTTCATTATTACTCTTGCATGGTTTCAAATATACTACAAATAAACAAAAGTATCAAAATATTCGCAAATTTCAACTGTGGGCACTAACCCACAGAGAGGTCTCTCTCCGAGGCGAGAACGAAAAGCCAGCCGGTAAGCGACGAGATCCAGACCTCCATGCGCTGCACGAGATGAAAGCGCGCGCGCTTCAGAGTAACCTCTGGAGCATGGAGTCTGCGCGAAGAAACTCACCTTTCGGGTGACACGCGCACTTCCGCCGCCGACGCGCGAACAACGGAAACGCGTGTCGGGAATCGCACGTGGCTGAAACGGGCGCGCGTATCTGCAGTACAAAGAGCAGGACACACGCGCGGCAGGGAGATAAAAGACGAATCGATGCGGTGCAATGAAGCGCGAGTGTTCACGTAAGTTTACACGCGACCCGCAACAACATGCCTTACCACGAGAGCGGCCGTCGCGACACTGAACGTATCGCAGACACCTGTCGCCGTCGACCGACAGTGCCGCCGCCGCGCGGTCGAACCCCTCTCTCGTTCACGTGGTGCGCACCCCGAACATTCAGTGTGAGAGAGTGAGAGAGAGAGACAGAGAGAGAGAGAGAGACAGAGAGAGAGAGAGAGAGAGAGACAGACAGACAGAGAGAGACAGACAGAGAGAGAGAGAGAGAGAGAGAGAGAGAGAGAGACAGAGAGAGACACAGAGAGAGAGAGAGAGAGAGAAAGAGAGAGATTCAAATAAAATACGATCTTCACATAACTATTAATCTACGATTTCCTTCTGATCCATCGTTTATCGATGTAAAATTATTAGAAACATATCTGAAATAAATAACTATTTTTTTGCATAATTACAAGCATTGTTTTTCAAGTTTTTTTTCGTTTCGCACAGCAATATAGAAATTATTGTTTAGTAATATTATTTTCTTTTATTAGCTTGTCTTTAATAAAATATGTATTTTAAATGTTTATTTTAATTTTTCATTCGAACATTTTTTTAAATCTTACTTTAGTTCCTTTTATTTTATTTTAAAAAGATTTATTCTTTTAAAATATGCCACTCTTTAAAATATATAATTTTAAATAAATAAAAATTAAGAATTTCCAACATAAGACAAATTTATATATAAATATTATAAGTATTTCAAATAATATATCAAAAAATTATCTATCACTTTAAATATAATTAATATTTAACTATTTCTTTTTTAATATTTAGAATTTTAAATTAAAAATTTTGATTAAATTCTTAAAATTTTAAATAAATATAAAATTAAATACGATATAAACTTTACAATATTATTTTTAGAACATGTATAATAAATTATGTTGTTAATAATCGCCATTAAATAATTAATAAATAAAATAACTATTTAAAAGATTGTAATACAAGATAATAATCTTCCAAATGGAAGCAAATTGAGCTTATAATAATTGTATTATAAAAAACGTTAATGCAATAGTAAAAGATATGGAACTATGGATCACAACTACGCGTATTATCGATTACTGCAAAGTCATAGGGGTTGCGAAATATAAAAGGGATGCTGCGCTTATAGAAATATGATGAAGAAATTATTTATACGCAGGATGGTTATCTACTACTAATGTTATCATAATGAACTTGTACAACAGTATAAAAATATAAGTGAAAGATTTGATAATATTTCAAGCAAAATAATCAATTACGAATATTAATATATAGTTACGAATATTTTTGTATCGCATTATTTATTTTATATCGCACGATGCTTATTAAAATATAATTAATTTGCAAGATTGCTTCAAAAATCTATAAATTAATCGGAAAGATTCATGTATAATCTTGATTAAAAATGTGACTCATTTTAACAAATTGTATATATGTACAATTGTATAATTGTATATAATATACTTATTTATAACAAGAATTAATAAAACTTAATCAATGTTCATAAAATTGCAGCATTATTATAATGAATATTTACCAACCGAGACACAATATGCGAAGGATATAAGCACTCAACAAGCAAGTAAGGTTTCTTTGTTGGTACTACTTTGTGCACAATACGAAAATTGTAAAAGGGTAAGAAACCCTTCGTGCATCCCTCGCGAAGTAAAACAATAGTGTCGTATGCATTTCTCCTGATCTCATCCGTCCTCTTGTAGAGAAATTTGCTTTTGTTAAGACTTTTTCAATATAGTCACGTCATATAATCACGCGTTTATGTATGCTACTGAAAGGCATATTGCAATGGGGGAGTATATATTGTATGAGTATATATTGAAAAAGTAAATACAAATGCATTAAAGAAAGAAATGAAATGTGTATCTTCGTGTCTCTTTTTCGAGATAAGATTAACACCAAAATTTGTTACCCTTAATTAAAAAAATATTAATTCATTTAAACTTAAATTATTTTATTTAGAAATTTTTTATAAATAATTTTAACTTTGATTATATTTCTTTAGTTTTAAAAGAGTTCAAATGTCAAATAGTAAGATAAAGTAAAGATCAAAAAATTATCTAAAAAGTGAATCAAGAGACAAATTTAAAAAGAGATATTGCAAATCCACAAAATGTTAATGTTAACTTCTTAAATTATTAATTTTAAAATATTTAACATTATATAGTTTAATATTATATACACACAAATTGAATAAAGTTTCAACAAATTTCTTTCTTCATAAAATCCAATATTTTATTTTAATTTTAAATTTTATTAATATATTTATTTTTATATTTTTTGTTACGTTTTATACATAAATTATCAATTGTTATAATAAATATTACAACGTGTATTATGTTAAGCAAAAAGTTACAAGCAAACATGAAGATGTAAAAACTCACCGGAATGTAGCCATCGGGTTGAATACTCTTATCATCCCTGAAAAGAAAACATCACATTAGATTAATCTAAATAATCTAAATGATTTAAATAATTAAATTAATTTCTATGAATATTAAATTATAATAATATACACACACATATATATATATATATATATATATATATATATATATATATATGCAATGTTGCGTACATACACTATTTGAATAATATCTTTATCGCGTATGTATACATGTGGGAGGTCACCCCACATATTAATTTAGATTTGAAGACTCTCGGTTTCTCGTTAAATTATTGTAATATAGAGGTCTCGACCTCTCGCACGGATCCGTGACACGAAGAAGCTCGAAAAACGTAGCGAGTCGTTCTCGCATAGCTACTTGTATTTATACCCAAGCCTTGGAAGCTGTATCGCACCAATCAGGGATGGTTTCAAATCACATGCCATCCTCGTCGCGAGAGCGCGGTGCGCTTTGTAACACGTTTTCGCAAGATTAGAGATGCCGCGTTCCTTTATCTCGCGACCGACGTGTCTTGTGTTTGGTGATAACATTAAGATTGCCGCAATGGTTCGTCGCAATTCACAAATATCTGTCAAACTAATCTATCTTTGAAACATACCGATTTCTTCGTTGTATCACTGGTGTTTTTGCTGTACTGTCGTGAATGATCACCTGGGTTACATCTATTTCTTCACACTCTGAATCATCTTCGGAAGAGTCTGCAATATAAAGCATATGTAACAAATATATAAAAGTTAAAATATATAAAAATTTAAGTTAAAATATTCTAAACATCCATTTCTATATCTAAAATATATATTATTTAACATATTATACAGCAAATTTAGAAATATAGAAAGTTAATAAATAAAATAAATCTTAAATCTTAACTTTTTTTATATAAAATTAACTAAAATGTTATAGAATGTATCTTTTCAAATTGTTTTATACATTGTATTTTTCACAAAGATTTTAATTCTTTACAGATATCCTTAATTTTAAACGATATATCGATTTCATTTTTTGTTGATCAATTTTGAAAGATAGATATTACATAATAAATTTAACCGGATCCACTTTGTTGAGCTGTATTCGATACATCGGATAATCTGGCTGATACCCATGTTAACTTGGTATGATAGCATCGATCGCTAAGTGACGCTAAATTCATTCCCGCCTCACCCTCTTCGACGCGTTCCTGTTTACGAACACGAGAGAGAACAGGGCTGTGGCACAGGATAGCTGTATCACCAAGCATGTCATCAATGTCGGTATGCTCGCCAATGAACAACGGCAACGTAGAGGGTCGTTTCCGTGGTGACAATCTTCGGGGTGTCGATCGCACATTGTCGTAAGGAGAATTTCGTCCTTTATAATTATCTGGTGGATCAGGCGGATTCTCGACCTGCAGCAAAAGTAACACGTTCAAATTCTGTTATTCGATTGGCAATTCTTTTCATCGATTCTTTCTCATTATTGATTGTATTTTATTTTTTTAGAAAATATAAGAAAATATAATAAAATGTTAAGTTAATAACATTTATTAATCATTTTTAACGTAAAATAATAAATAGCGAAAGAAAGAAAAGAGTAAAAGAATAATTAGTATTAATAATTAATAATTAAAAAAAGATTTAATAGTAAATACTACTTATATCACGCAATTTATTTTATTCGTATTTATTAATTTCATTCATTAAGTTCAATTATTATTGCACATCACTTTTAGTCAATTCAATTTTCAATGTTTTGAAAAAAATTTAATATTGTTGTGTTATTATAATATTTCATCAATAGCTTAAATAAGTTTCCTAATCTTATCTTTTTTTAGATTATTTCAATTTTTTTCAGTTAGAGATTAAAGATTTATAAGATTCCGTAAAACGTATTAGAAACGATTATCTCAAAGTGTCAGATGAAACCGAGAGATTATAAATGCTCAGTGACATGATCAATTTTACCCCTTCTGGACTTGCACGATCTCCCAACGGCTCTTCGGACGGTGGTGGCGGAAACTCGATAGGAAATCTAGAGAGGCTTCTCTTGACATGCGTCTCAGGTTCAGGGTTAACGCCAATATTGATCATCTCATATGACTCAGAGGAGTCGGAAGTACTGTTAGATATTTCCACAGGAATCCTGACGACTCCGTCAGGAACATTGGAGGAGCTGTCCATCCACCATGCCTTCTCTCCAGATTCGATATGTCGGATTTTCTTAAGCGGCTTTGAGGAGTAAAGGCTCTCGTTATCGACAGGGTTGTCAGCACTTTGATTATCGGTAGATGCTACCGGGATGACTTCAATACCCTCCGGAACGTTCTCCGGATCGTCACTCATCCACCATGCTCGTTCACCTGATTGCTGATGCTTAATACGACTTCGTCGATCGACTGATCGAAAACTACCTCGACTGGATCTTCGTGTCGAGATTGGAGACGCAGGAGTGGATGATTTCTTCACTTCCTCCGTTGCAACGTCATCTAACAACCAGGAGCGTTCTCCAGATTCTTGTCGCCAAATTTTGAGTTTATATTTTCCTATCAACATTCACAGGAAATAAAATAGCAAGTGCAAGGATTTAAAAACATTTTTAGATTACAAAGACTCGACAGTTATCTTTATAGTAATCTATAAAAGTTAATCAACTGATTGAATGATAATAATATCAAATTTACTTTTAATTAATCATTTTTTTTTAATGTCTTACACATATTTAAATATGAAAGTGACTAGAGTACCGTTTAATCACCTTTGAATACCTTTGTATTTAAATAGCCATTGTGTATAGATTTATTTATCTTAAAATTATTAATAATTTGTATGTTTATATAACTTTTTATACATAAATATGTTTTGCGAAATATGACAAAGATATAAGCTGAACATACAACTTTAATATTTAAATATATTGTATAAATATATATAACATATGTTATATAAATTGTGTATAATATTTACAATGTATATATTAAAAATTGAATTTACCATCATCCGGCAAAGCCATACTAATCGTTGTATCTTGACTGACATCATCGTTCCATGGACTAGCTCTTTGAACTCCCTCGGGAACATTGTCGGAATTTGGATCCAACCACCATGGTTTTTCTCCAGAAGATTGTCGTTGAATTCTCATAATATTTCCTCTTATTTCGTCACTCCTCGGAGAATTCGTTAAGCTAGGACCTTTCGACAGACTCTGATTGACTGACTTCGAAGATGATAATGACTGTGCTGACTTGTTACTGAATTCGTGATTTTCCTCAAAAGAGTTAGTCCAACCAGCTGATTTACTTATATCATCAGAGTCTTGACTCTTATTTTTAAAAAAATTTGTCACTGGTGCTAATGCTCTCATTAAAAAAGACTTGGCTTCTTCCGTCTTCGCGGACCGGTCACTTTTAGATCTTGAACTAGAAGGCGGCCTAGGTGGTTTCTCCGTCATCATGGATACATCATCGGCCGACGATGCCAATACGCTTGTTCTCGATGATCCTGCACTGATTTTACCCCTCACTTCGTGCGTAGGTGAATCCGACGTTCTTTTTCTCCTCCGTTTCGAACCCATTTTATCTTTATAATTGTCATCATTTTCACTGCTGGAAGAACTCGCAGAGGTCGACTGACTACTGTTGCTGGAATTCAATGTCCCAGATGGCCTCTTTTTCGTTCCGCAAGGTGACTTTGATCCACTTCTCGATTCTTCCCATTTCATTGAGCCATTCGAACCATTTCTTCCGAGTGTTGATTTTGATTCCCCTGACGAAGTTCTGAACCTCGATCGACCGTTCTTTGTCGAGGTTAAGGACCCCGAAGAGGTATCGTGAGGAATGTGTTCCGATGTCGGTTCAGAATCTTGAGAGCTGGCGGAGATGGTTCTCTGACTCTTCTTCCTTCTCGCGTACTTGGAGTGCGACAAATCGCCGTTCTCCATGTTCAAGGTCGACTTGCGGAAGTCTTTATTTACATACTTCGCTGCCACGATGCACTTCGGCGTGGCGGCGGTCGTAGTATCATTCTTCGGTACAGGTGGTTTGCCGCGCGCGTCCGACGAACCGCCTTGTCGTAAGTTCACTGACGATTGGATCGAACCGGTGGATGATTTTCCGGACGATGGCGGCGTTGCCGTTTTTATTTTTATACCCTGACTCGTCACCGAACTAGCTGATGATGATTTCGATCTGCCAATTGGCATGCTTACAGAAGATCCGTCTGACGAGCCGGTTCGCGTCATTTGACGCGACGTGTTTTTCATCGATACGCTCCGAATTTGTGGTATCGATATTGAACGACTTTGCGAAGAACTGCTTTAATGAAAAATATTAATTATTTAAGATTATATCTAGATTTCTGTTAGAAATATTTATTCCCAACTCAATAAATTTTTTTATAGATTTATAATCAATTGTTGCATTTCTTTGAAGACCATAAATTTTTTTCTATCTTTTGCATTAAGTGGCATTTATGTTATTTTACATTTTAATTAAATAGAATTTTTTATAATGTAGTTTAAAAATAACTAAATATAAATTTAATTAAATTTAATTTATTAATACAATTATTTTTTAATATTTTTATATATTTTATCAATATCGATAAAGAATTATATCGTTTAAGTATTAAAAAATAATCTAAAGTTTTGTTATAAATTTAACAAATAAATATAATATAATAAATATAATATAATTTATTTACAATACAATATATTGTAATTAAATAAGATACAAATAATTTATATTCTTAACAAATTATGTTTAATATGAAAGAAATATATTTGCTTTGTATGTTTGCTTTATATATTCAATAAATGCTTATTACAAAACAAATTTACATACCTCGATGTCGAATCTTTTCTTTGCAAAGCATTATTGTTTTGGGAAATTATCTCTTCATTTTGATCTTGACAATACCCTTCAACAATTCGAACAGATTCTTCAGGTTTAGAAGAAGAGCTGACATCAGATTTTGGAGTAGATCCTCTTCTTTCCCTATATGCTTCGGATTTCGATGATGTTTCAATTTTTGGAGAACATTTAGAAACTTTTACTTCACTCTTTGACGAAATACGTTCCAATCGTGGAATGGATGGTCTTTTTTGATTACATTCATCGCACTTCGGTGTATCCTTTTGTTTATTCCGATCCTCACGGCCAACTTCCTGCGAATCTTGTATCGTTGAATTTTCTTTGCGGTAAAATACTCGATCCTGATTGGAATTTTTCAAATTACTGAGATTCTCGTTCATTTCAGTTTTTCGTGCACCGTAGCAACACTGTTCACTACCATGCATTCTGTCTTCTTTATAAATACTGTGAGTATTCTGACCGTTCGAAGATACCTTCGAATCATTGGACGCTAATAAAGTTTCGTTAGTCGAGTTAGAATTTAAACGATCACAAATTTTCTCATTTTTCTCATTTTTATTACTAAAACTTCTTTCTTGATTAGAACTCGATAATTCTTGTGCAGAGGATTCATTTTTCGTGGTTGCTGGTATTTCATTTGTTCTCGTATACGCAAAGTTATTAAGTCTACTACTCGAACTCACATTAGTAAATCCTCTAGATGAATATGTAGATGGATTTCCAGTTGCATTTGATGTTGAGTATTTATCTAAGTATGAAGACCAAGGAGCACCGGATACTCTATTGCTGCCATACCTTGAGAATCTTGATGTCTCTTCCACTTGATCACATTGCATTTCTTTATCCATAGTGTCCGGCTGTTTTCGAAGTCTAGTTATTTCTTTTTGATGAACGACATTAATCTCCGCTCGTCTATTTCTGACATAGGACGAGGAAGCTGGAGGTGTCGGTGAAGTACCTCTTGTCGCTACGGTCAGCACCATAAACTCGTTATCAGGATATTTATTGTTGGTCTTGTCTTCGTCTATGCGGTTTGTAATTTTTGACAATTCATGATGACTATCTTTTTCAGATTTCATAGTGTCCTTTGATTCTTGTTCTTTCGAATTTGATTTATTGCTCAAATTTCGAAATCTGTTCCCTGCGGAGTAGTTTATGGTTGTGGACATTCGTTCATTACCACTTCGTGACGACAGAAATCGCGAACCAGCTGTCGAACTAAATCTCGTTGAGATTGTAGCCGAGCTTGATTCGGACGTACCTAAAAAATGTATCTTTTTCAATGTTAATTATTTGCGTTAAATTTGAAATATTAAAAAAAATAATAAGATTAAGAACTTTTTAGAGTTGTAATAAAGAGAATTATTTATTATTATAATCAGTACTCGGCATCTTTGAATATAATTTTAAAATTTATATTTAATTTTAAAATTTAATGCAAATTTGAAAGCTTTTGGATTAAGAATTTCATATTTTAAACGCGTATATTTTTAAATATGTAAACTATAATAATATAAATAATATATAATATAAACAATAATAATAAAATTCTAATTATCTATCTTTCTAATAATGTAAAAGTCTAATTAATAAAATATCTTCTAATATTTTTCAATTCGTAATGTATATAATAAAATAATCGCACTAACTAGGCGAAGCAGCTGAACGACTGTAAGATGGTGCTCTTGAATAGACTCTGAAGGAATTCGTTTTTCCGACACCGACTTCCGGACTAGGTTCGCGCGATGTTCTTCCAGAATTGGGACGTAATCCTCTATACGAGACCGACGGGTGGTCCTTCTTCTCGATTCTACCATCGTTGCCGTAACTTCGGCCGAAACTCGATCCGGGATATGTGCTGGATCCGTACCGCGATATTCCTTCGGGCTCTCTGCTCTTTTCCCGTGATGCCGGTCGGTTATATCTGTCCAACACGGAAGACGGTCTCTCCGATGTTTTGCCAGCTGAGAACGAGTACTTCTCAAAGAGAGACGACCTACTATCAGATAGCGGACTTTTCGCCCTCACGTCTTCGGACGACGATCTTCCGGAATGCAATCGACTTTTATCGATATCTTTGGTACCTACGATAATTTAAAAAAAAATTTGGACATACATCATTTTTTCTAAAAAAACTAATATATAAGTATACACATTTTATATATACAATTTGCTAGAAAATTATAATTATTTAATTATAAAGATAATTCTGCATATCGCTGAGATAATACAGTATAACGTTAGTTATACAGTCAAAAATGTAATATTGCAAACAATTTTTATTTGTAATTTTTAATAATTTATTGATTGATTATTATTTCGTGGTTTTTAAGAGATTATTATAAGCAAACATATTTTCAAATAAATAAAAATGTTTTACGTAATAGATAATAAAGAATATTGAAAATAAAATAACATACACAATTACAGGTATACATATATTACTGTTATGATAAATATTTTAAACATGAATTTGTAATTATATATCTTTAAATTATATATATATATATATATATATATATATATATATAAATAACGTACAAATAATATAGATTACCATTACAAAATATTGCAAACGCATAGATATCTCACATGAATATTTGAATGACGGTTTCTCCTCGGGTTTATCCTTTTTAAGAAAAGTACTTCCAAAACCAGCAAGCACCCGTTCCTTGGCAACAGTTCGAGCAGAACTCGATCCGACTCCGGAATAACTGCTTCTACAGCTTGGCAGGTTACTTCCACCGGAAACATTTCTACTGAATGAACTAGCGATGCCGACAGCGGTTCTACTTCGATATGCTGTTGTATCAGCCTGTAATCACAAATTAAAAAATTAAAAGTATTCATATTGCAAAACTTTTAATTATTTCACAAATTAAAAAATTAAAAGTATTCATATTGCAAAACTTTTAATTATTTCAGCTATATAATAGGAGATTGTATAGTTTGATTGTTATAATATTACAAATAATTTGTAATTATCTACACTAAGTTAAAAATTAAACAATTAAACTCTCTAATTTTGGAACAATACTCTTACAGAAATTTAATTTAATATTGGCCAATATAATACTGGAAATTACTTATTTTATATATTAAAAACTATTGTTCAGTACTTTTGTTACTCAAATAAGTAATTAATCACTATCTTTCAATATTAAATTTCTATAAGGGTAGGGAAAAGAGAGCTAATATGAGTCAGGCACGGAAATAAATGCGTAAATGTAAAAATGTGTATCAACATTATTTACAAAAGCACCATGTACTTTTTTAAATACAATTGGTACAGGTTTTTACATTTACGCATTTATTTTCCACACCTGACTCTTATTAACTCTTTTTTCCCTATTATCGCTTTAAAAATGTTATAAAGTTATAATCTTATTATAAAAGCTTCTAGGATTTTATTTAAATGATATTTACATCTTTATATTATAATATCTAATAATAAATAAAAAATTTTGAACTTAATAAATTGTTTCAAATATACATTATTAATCTTGTTGTGATGAGAAGATTTATAAGTCACTTTTTGCATTTGCAGTAACGAGAAGGGTTGGACGTTAAGCCAATAAAACATTCGCAAGAACTAGGACCGTGGGTGTTTCAGGATATTAACGATAATAAGGATAATGCGGATAATGTGTAGTTTGCATTACTCAGATGGTGCATCTAATGAATGTCTTAATCAAGAAACTTTTTGCTTAAAATATATTTAGATATAACATTACTCCTAGCATAACATATAAATATAAATATAAACTAAATGTTATCTTAAAGTTCTTGGTAAACAATTATAATATGTCATGATTATTATTTAAATTGGATGTATCTGTTTGAAAATTAAATATATCACATTAAAGAAATATAAAAATCTATGTAACATATTTTTTAATCTTTATAATCATATTACTTAACCATATTATTTAACAATCAAATTATTATCAACTAATTTAAATTCTTTATTAATCCTTTATTTATATTTTTAATTATTTAAATATCTATTTAAAAGCAACATAAAGATAAAAAAAGAAACTTTAAAGAAAATATTTTTGTAAAGTTTAAAATAAATTATGCTAAAACACGTTATCTGTCGATATATGAAAGCGAAAGATAATAATTTATATAATTAACATAAGTTTGGCAAAATGCCCTAATCTCAAAATAGACAGATCGACCTGGCAGGGAGTAATAACCTTTTCGTTTCTCGCTCGTACAACGGGTGACGCAAGTAAAAATCAATTTATCAATTTAACAACTAAAACAAATTATGCAAACATACACATATGAATTTCTATCATGTTTTAATTATTTTAATTGTTAATCTTTTCTATTACATTTAATATAAATATTGTAATATGAAGTATAGAAAATAATAGTATAGAAATAAATATAGAAGTATAAGTATAGAAAATAATTATATCTGCTCTCAATTTCACTTTCGATTAAATAAAAAAATAATAAAAACATGCGATAAGGCTGTTATAGAGAAATTTCTGTTCTATTTTCCGAGATGGGTCTTCTAAAAAGACCGTTCATTATTATGCTAATAGCGTTCGGTGAGATAATAGAATTACGACAGTCGTTCCTTAAGACCACCAAAACAATTTCTTCAAGCGGAAGCGTTGTACGACGTCGGAAACGATAAGTCCTCTCATCACGTTATATCTAACCCCATTATCACATTTGCGCTGATTTAAAATACATCAGACAATATTCTTTTTATTAAAAAAATTTAATTATCCATTATATAAAATAAATACTCTATAAATCAATATTTAAAATAATAATTGTAAATAAAAAATATAAATAGTAAAAATTACTATAAGAACTACATATAATATTAACTATAATATAAATATATAATAATATATATTATATAATTAAAAAGATTATATAACACACACACACACACACACACACACACACACACACACACACACACACACACACACACACACACACACACACACACACACACACGTATATATAGATAAAAGTTTACAAAAGATTTATTTCGTTAAAATTGTAATATCAGAATTTTAAAAGCAAATTAATTGCATCTCTTTAAATTATAGTTATTTATTATTATAAAATTAGAAATGTATTGTATATGTATCTTCTTATTGCAATTTTTTATTTTAATAATTAAAGTAAATTTCTGGCATTTGTTCAGAATACTTTTTAGATTTATTTTGAATCTTATAGTTTTGCCAGGAAATCAGAGAGGTAACTATTATTATGTCTATCAGTTTTCATCAGTTTTCATCAGTCTAGCAGTCGATATCAATTTTCATAGCTCCAAAAATAAAAAACATAATGACAAAATATCTAAAATAAAATTTTTCATAGTTTTTCTTTCTCACAAAGCTACCTCAGCTTTAAATTAATTTTTTATTAAAAAAGAATATATACATGTATGTGTGTGTGTGTGTGTGTGTGTGTGTGTGTGTGTGTGTGTGTGTGTGTGTGTGTGTGTGTGTGTGTGTGTGTGTGTGTGTGTGTGTGTGTTGATATGTTATAATTTCTTTTATGTATAAAAATATAAATAAATGTCAAAATTGTTTTCTGGAAAATAAGTTTTTACACATGATTAAATAAATTAATATAATAAAAAGAAATTTTTATACTAACTATAAGTACATTATTTTATCTTTTCATAGTTATAATGTTCATAAATATATATGTCATACAATAGGAGCCGTTCAAGTAATCTTCATAATTCAACGAACTTTGTTTTCTACCTCTCCTGTTTTGATTAAACAACTTTTTTGGTGCGGTCCAAAATGGGATAGAAACAAGACAAAATTGAAGAAACTCAGTTATCCCAAAAAACTCTTTTCCCTTTTATGTATCAGATAAATTGAATTATCGCATAAATTGCACTTTTTATAAAATGTTTGCTTTATATTTAATCAGAATAATAGCACAATGTCATGTAATTGATTAAATTATATTTTATATTACATGACATTATGCTATTTAATATTATTGATGCCATCTATGCAGAACAATTATAAGTAGAAGAATCCAATTCTTTAAACAATAAATTACTAATATTTAACTATTGTAACTATTTTATTTTGTACCATTTCAAATTGAGAACAACTCGATCAGAGAGAACGAGTACTCTTCCAATATTGCTTTATCGCCCATAAAAATAGTTGTTTATGATATCCCTTCCATAATCAGAAACTGCCATGGGTTGCCAAATAAATTGCTCTGTTTCCGTCGTGGAAACTTTGTATTTCCGCCGTGGAAATTTTGTATTTTCAACGATCTTTTTCCTGCATTTTACAGAATATAATAAATTAGTAATAAAATATGTTTTCATATAGACTTTCTTTTTATCGAAATTGAAAGTTGTAAAAAATTAATGCATAAATATTGGTGCATATATAAAGTTTTCTATCTTGTTGGATTTTTTTACAAAAATTTATACTTATATGTAATAATTCAGAGAAAACATGATATTACCTTCTATATTACCTTAGAACAACTTGTATTGTTAAAATAAAATAATATTGTAAAAATACATATCAAATAAGTTATCGTCATTAGATCGATTTAAGATTATGTTTCGTCACTCGATGTCAATCGATTAGATAATAACATAAAATAAATAAAATATTTCTAACGATGTAATATTACAAAAATATCGTCATTGAATTGTTATTTTTAATATTATGTTTAATTATTATTTTAAATTATATAATATAAAATATATTCCATACTATTATAAGTATAAAAATTAATAAAAATTATGTAGTTTGTTTACTTAAAAAAAAAATCTAGTTCAACTTTATCTTTTAACTTGTAACAAGTTTTATCTTTTAACAATGTCTATTAAATTATCTATTAAACAGATCTATCATATCTATTAAACTGATCTATCACATATTTTCATCAATATTCTCTGTTAAGCTATATCATCACGCAAACTATCAATTACATAGAATTAAATAATATAAGATGTGAATAAAAATTAAGATGGATGACTATTTGTGAGGACATCATTTTTTAATATTTTATTATTCACAATTATCCAACAATTCTCGTTATAAGTCAATGATGTCATCGATCTGTAGCTTAAGAACGATTTCATTTTTGATGGTATTGACTTGTAAGACATTATATTGATTCCTGACTTGGCATCTAACATATCATTATTAAATTAAAAATCAGTATATTCGGCATATACTGCATACTGTTTATTATTATAAAAATATTTTAATAATTTTATTATTTTTCAATAATACAATTTTATATATATTTTACTTATTTAGTTTTAATTCAGAGAAGTTATATGTTTATAAGATATAGAATGTATATTTTTTTATATTACATTCTTTATCCGCTTTAAAGATCGATTGTTTATGGAAGAATTTTTAACTGAAGTACGAAACGTACATTAACGCTGACGCGCGTTTATATAGAGACTTTTACGCTGTTTGTACGATGAAAAAAACCGTTCCGCATTGCAAAATCTGCGTTCGACCATTGTGCAGAATACATGTCACGGAATATCCGTCTACACTCGACTTGAAAATTTCCGAGTTTACGTGAATACGAGCGTGAGAGAAATGGTCGTTCAGCCATCTGAAAGCCCGACACGATATCGCATGCGAACGAGTACGAGTATACGCGCTATTGCGTATTACGCAGAATATACGAGAGTAACAATGTCACGATATGTTGATATTTGCGTTTATTTCTATCCATATACAATATTGATCGTTAAATGTTATCATTCTCACTTTATACCTTCTCGTCTCGATCCTCAAGGATCATATTAGAATGTAAACGAAAAGTTGAAAAGTTGAAAAGTAAGATTTTTTTACATTTTTATTTCTTTGCTTTAGTAAAACTTACGTTTCAGTACTATTAAAAAGATGTACAAATAATTGTACAAATGATCATGTAAAAAAGTGCTTAGTAAATTATTCATATAGTAAGACAGTTAAATCTATATGTTTAAGTTGCGTATGAAATATTAAATAATTTAAAGTAATTTTTTTAATAAAAATGTAATTAGTTTTTTATTATTTTTATAAAAAATGTAAAAAATACTTTTATATGTTCACATATCAAATAACAATAACAAATAAAGTTGTATGTAGAATATTTAAAATATAGTCAAACAAATATAGCTATTTTATGGTATCAATTGTTTAAAGAAACTATATAAAGTGTCAAGTTTTAAAAAAAATATATATATATATCAAACGCAAATATAATCATAATGTAATTCAATCGTAGACAAATTTTTTAAATTGCATTCTTATATCCTTTTGAACATATATGATTCAAATGTGAAATATGAATGTCATAGACTTTTTCTTCTCTGACTTGTAACCCGTGACTCTTCTCGTGAGCATGTTATTGCTTCAAATGCCTTACTTGTTTAAAAGAAATATTCACGCTCATGAGAGACTAAACGTTTTATTCGCGATGATGTGGTACATTCTCGATGACACTGATGAGGATGTGGGCGACCGATGCATCGTGATACCAACTTGAGGGGAGGCCGGATAATTGACGAGTGTCAGCCTGATTTAACCTCCAACGACTCGGTACATTATTATAATTTATGACGCACGACCAGCTGTCACGAGCTCGATAGAACGAAAATATTGCTTAATTGTATTCTTAAATTATATTTTAAATAGTTAAAACTTATTGAGTACCTTCTTTGCTGGGCCACCCGCTAGGATTCAGTTTGAGAAATATTTGTAATAATATATTGTCATAGCAAATAGAATAATTTAACAGGAAATCAAATATTCAATTTTTTTTATATTATTAAGCTTAATCTTTAATTTTTCATTAAAATAAAAAAACTTAATGAAATATTCTATTTCCGGATAATTCATGACAACTTATATTTATATTTATATAAAATTATATTTATATTTATACTTATATTTATATAAAATTAATTTTTATATTGTTTTATATATTCAGATTAAAGTTAGCTACTCAGTTAGTTGCAATTATAAATTTAACAAAAAAAAAAGTCTAAAGAAACGTGTTTTTATTAGTTACCGTGTAAGAAAGCAAATTAGGTTGCCGCTCACGATGGCGGTCTGTTATTTTACGATTCGTATATTGGGCACACGCCAAGATTTTTGGCACGTCACGATGTGAATCGAGGAAGCGATTTCAGGAAGCTCCGCCACACGTGCAAACACGTGACGCTTTTAGAAACGACATTTTAAAATTAAATTTTACATGATACTAACAACAAAAACTTTTTGACTTCTTTTGAAAAATCATTAACTCTAATTTTAATTAAACAATATAATAAATTAAGAAATTAGTTAAGAATATTGTTCGAATAATAGAAGTAGAATTTTCTCGTGGGGAGAAAAGGTAATGATCAATATCATATTTAATTATTGATTTATCAAAAGGAAAGTTTAGTTTTGAATTTGAGCTGTTACGTCTCTTAAAAATAACGACGTGGTTGATGATATAAATAATTATTTTCAATTTAAATATATATATAAATTAAAAAATTGAGATCATTAGACATCTAAGATTCTGTCTGTTAAATAGTTCCATCTATTAAATATTTTATTCTTTGATCTAGCACAAGGATATATTTTAAATTATATTTCTATTTATATATTATATAATTATATAATTATGAAATGTTTCCTTTAGAAATAAGATGAAAACTGATAGTAAACACTTATGTTAATGTTTATCAACAATTTGTTAAAGTTATTTTTTCTTGAAAATAGCTCAAATACAAATTTAAGATTTAAGAAGTAATTTATCGCGTTGTAATTATCTGTAAATCTGATTTTACAATCAAATACATAGAATAAAATATGCGGCAATTCTTTGAAATGTCAGCAGTGCTTAAAAAAAGATGCCGAGTAAAAAGATTTCTTGGCAAGCAGCGTACAGATTGGAAAATGTCAGGGTATGGATATGGGTATTCTGACGGGGGAAAACTGGACGGCTTGCCATGTAATTGGAAAACTTCTGATGCCCTGTAAACTGTCGGAAATTTTGCGGCTGAAATTCTTCGGTCCGGTTTCAAAGACGGTAAACTTCTTCAATGGCGTTACGAGCCGATAAATCATCCATCATTATGTTGTCGTTGCTGTATTGTACGTCATCAATATTATAAAATATCGATCGTTTGTTTCGTTTCAATGTCTCTAAGATCTATAATATTAGAACACAATTCTAGGAAGCAATAACGTTTATGATATGTCAACATATACTGGATGCTGGATATTGTTTTTCTTTCTGCTAATATCTTTATTAAATCAAATCTTTGCTTGGAAAAGAGCTTGGAAAAGAGAAGTTAAAATAAAATAAAATAAAATTAAATTAAAAAGTAGTAGAGTTGAGAAATAAGAAAGATGTAAATTAATAATAATATGTAAATACATTTGTTTATCTCTGAAAGCAATTAAATTGGAATATTTTTGTCAAACATAATTTGTTTATATCTTAAATAATTCTAATAATATATATTACTATCAGAAAGTCAAAAGGAAATTAAAAAAATGTAGCATTAATATTAAGTTATAATAAAGTATATCAATCTTTTAAAAAAGTATTGAAAATGATTTTAATCCAATCATATAAAAATTTATGACAAAATGATAGCTGCTATTCACATAGATAGATCAAATGATAAACATAAAACTTGAAAAATGATTGCAATTTACAATCTCACGCGGAAATAGACTGGTTGCAATTTCAGCGATGTCTCGCAAATTGAATCTAACGCCGACGAATGGATCATAAATTTTTCCAGTCACACGCAGATGAGCTAACCTGTTCCATCAAATGGACGTATCATTCCAACATGCGTGAAATGCATAATTCTTTATATCTATCTGTCATCGTATATGTATTTACATACTGCTATCGTCGCTTCCATAAAAGATATCTCATCGTTATTGAGGCAATAAAGAAATAATGTTAGACAAACATATACAGATCATCATTTGCAAGTGTTGAGTTAACAGAATTTAATGCCTTCTTTTCAGTAGCTAATAATTTACAAAAATATTTTTATTTGTGATATCCATTATTTTTATCTATTATTGTTTAATCGTGTGTGTGTGTGTGTGTGTGTGTGTGTGTGTGTGTGTGTGTGTGTGTGTGTGTGTGTGTGTGTGTGTGTATGTTTTATTAAGTATCTCTAAACTAATTTGTAAAACGTATGTATTGCGTCTATAATTTCCAGTTAATTAATTATTTCATATTTTTATTAAAAAAATTAATTTTATACGTAAAAGAGTTTTATTATTTAAAATTATAAATCATTTTATGATTAACAGTTTATCAAAAATTAGTATAGATTATTCTAAAAAAAAATCATTAATTATGTTTAGCGATGTTAAAAATTTGTTACAGAAAAAGCAACAAGAATTTCACCTCAAATTCAACAATTTTTCGCGTTACAGACCGTCGAATATTTGTAGACATACATTTATCGATTTGGCTCCTCGACACCGTGCAGCGAGTCAACCTGCACGGGGTGAAATTGGGTTCAATTCCGGCAATTGATCCACGAGATCAGCTGTGTTTGCCAACAACCTTGTTGCCCGACGCGACGCGTCGCTAACAAGGCGACGACGTCAAAACAACGATGCATCGACGCTAGTTCTGGCACGATCCCGAAAATCCATCCATTTTCGTGGAAAATTTTGTGGAATAGGCAAATATTTCAGCAACTTTGATTCGACTAGCTTTAATAAAATAGTTACTCATATTTATAATTGTAATATATATAATATAAATATCATGAAATATTAATTAAATCCGAATACTGTAACATAACAAGATAAGATCAAGTGAATATTGAAAATTTTACAAGCTCTATCTATAAACACGTTTAGATATCAAGCATTTCTTAATTATTAAAATATTCCTATTTATATAATAATACCATAATAAAAATAAAATACACATATGCAACAAAAAATGGCAACAAAAAATTTATGTTACCATTTTTATTATCTCTTAAATTTTTAAAATCACAGGAGATAAATTAAGTTAATATAATATATATTTCTTCTTAAGTACTATATTATAATTTTTAATTAAATAAAATCAAAGTCACATGAAGTCACATGTTAATGAAATAGGAAATAAAATAATTTAACATTATTTAAAATTACAATTAATGGAAGAAAAAGAGAATTCTCATGAAGTCATTCATAGTTTTAAAATCTTTATTATAAAATATTACTCGACTTAATTTCATAATTCCTGTTATTTCTCTTCTTTCTTAATTTTATTATAAACATTATTTTATTATTTTATTATGAAAATTATTTAATATATACAACAAGCAGTTGCGTTACGTTGAACAATAAGAGGCAAAGTAATTTTCTATTTTAACGCTGTTATTATGGATCGGTACATTTTATGTATATCTATTTGCATGAGGTATAAATGTAATATTTAAATCATCGGTTCTCTCTTCGTTCTTTGTATCGTATAAAGTTAGCGTCGAAGTAAACACGTGGTAGTTTTGGCACAAGCGTTCACCGAGGCTTATGATTAATTCAATGGCATACTTCAAGCAGTTTCTTCCGTACAAGCCTGTCTCTTCTAACGTGCACATCTGACAGTTCCGTACTCTTTCGAAATTCAGAAGCCGAAGTCCATCTACTTCCGTCGTCGCCTTCATGAAAAAAAGGGCAAAACCGTGTCTACGACGACGTTTAAATATAGCAGCGAGTTCTCAGTTATAACCTTCCAAGTTCTCACTTTGCAGCATCCGCATGCACATTCCTTCTTGCTGCGTTTATCAATGACACACACAAGAAGTTGAAAAGTTTTATAGTATAGTTTTTCATCAAAAATTTTTTAAGGAAAATAAAAGAAAATAGAGCTATTAAAAACTATCTATATATTTTATAAAATGTACTTATTTTGATTAAATGAAGTTATCTTATCTTATAAATGTTTAACTATTAACATTACAAGGTGACAATTGCAATTTTTAATTGACAAGTTTTTAAAATGCAGAAAAATATATTTGTGATTCTACATTCATTATAAAAAAAATAAAATTATTTACGTAATAATTTTAATAAAATTATTTGTAATTTTAATTTTTGTTTTAAAAACAGTTTTAAAAAAAGTAAAACAAACTTTTCAAAAACTTCTTTCTTTCGAAGTATTTCTTTATTTAATTTTCAAGTTTTAATTAAAATAATCGTTTGATGTTAGAAGTATTTTTAAAAAGTCTCTTAAAACGAAACGTCATGAAAACTAAATCCAATGTGTAGCGAGAATCCATCTTCTTTTTTTCAAGAGGCTTCAAGTTGCGTAGCAATAAATATCGGACTCTATTGCGACGCAAAAGGCAAAAAGAGCATAAAGCTTATAAAGGATATAAAAGAAAGAGGAATGGTATGCTCGATTAAAAGCATTCACGCCATCGTTTGCAGCCGCGATTGCTCTGCCTGGAATATTCAAAGAAGCCGTTAAATCCCTTTCTCCGTTCAGTATAAGCGACTGCGTTGCTCCGCATTTAAAATGTTCCAATCCTTAAGCATTCTATGAGAAAGATTATTAAGCTAGATTTTATTAATAACAAGTAATATTATTTTAATTATTTCTCATCTTTGGACAAAGTCTTTCTGTCAGTTTTACTTGTTTAACAATCGTTTTTGCCTGGGTAATACAATGAATCGAGTTACGAGCATCTTATTTTACGCAGAACTTTTATATTAAAAAAATAAATAATTAAAATCAAACAATTCCGTCATTTCGTAAAGATATGTAAAATTAAAGGTAAATTTTCATGCCATTTTTAAATATATATTAAATCAAATAAATTCTTTATAAGTTTGAAACCTAATACATATTTCATACAAAGTTCAAACACGTTATAAATTTAAATTTATTTACGATGTTATTAAATGTATTGATTGCTCTTTTATTTTAAATTCTAATTCGATAAAGAAAAATATTATTATTTTAATGAATTTTATGAGAAGACGGAAGAAATGTGTTTGAGATAAATCAACGGAAAGAATGTCTTCATTTATCACGAGCAAGCATATTGCTGATGTTTGTAGACAAATAAAGAAAAGTGTGAAGGAAAGAACATGAGAAGAATATTAAAAACTGATTACTGTTAAATTTAAAAATTTATATAGATTTATTACATATCGCTATATTATATTACAAAGAAATTACTACTTTTTAAATATAATAATAATTTTAATCTTATTTTATTAGCTTATTTTATTTATTTTTATTATATTGTATTCGAAAATTTGTATTTGTCGTGAAGTAATTCAAAATTATTTTTTTAAGCATTTACATACAAATAATTAAATTATAACTATAATTTAAATTATAACTATATTTTTATAATTTTAACTATATTTTTTATAAAAAGTTAGATAATTAATTTTAAAAATGTTAAAATAATATAAAATAAATAAAAAGGTAAAAAAATAATAATAATAATGTCAAGTAAATCAGTTTACAAAGAAATCAATTGTATAAATTTAGAGATTTATTTTTCTTTTTCTCTTACTTAACTTATTATTATTAATTTTTTCAATAATATTATTTAATGTATGCATCATCTTTATATTTAAAATTTTTAAATGTTTATGTCTTTTATTTCAATCTCTTGCATTCATTCTTTCGTTGCAAAATACCTATTTTTTTTTTTCTTAAATCGAAAAAATAGTATTAATCTAATCTAATCTACAATACAATATTCGTTTCTGAAAGCAGAAGTAATTCGAGTCTTGGAAAGACAAGAATTGTCTGCGACAAATTTCCTGTCTCATGTGATACATCGACGTTGCATACACAATTCCGTTGCTCCAAACTCCAGTCCTCCTGAAAGAACTCGAGAGGAAGACAGCCCTCCGGCACGAGGGTATGCTCTTGCATCCAGGTCGCGTACAAAGATCCTTATTGGTCGACGACGGCAAACCTCACGAAGGCTCCAGGGATCTTTCAGCAACTTTCAGTAGAGAGTTGTGCCTGTGCACGACGTGTTCTGTATCAAACTTGGCTCGAATAGCTCATAAATCCCTTATGCAACACAGTATCGCTGAATCTAGTGAACCACTTTGAAATTCGACACCCGGTACATCACGTTGCCTCCAGCGTGAAACGTATATTCGAAGAAGAAGAAAGCTTCCCGTAAGAATATGCAGGCATGGCGCGGGCAGACATCATCTGGGAAAGACCCGGCTAATTTTGCTAGCCGCGCCACGTCACGTCATGCCGAAGCGAACCGCAATGCACGAAAATGTTTCTGGGCATGCCTCCCAGATTCATACTTGGACGTCGCTAACGATCGCTTCGATCTCTTTCGATAAATCAACCATTCATTCTATCTATCTGCTATATTTTTCGAGATATGATCGATTTTTTTTTTTTTATGGCTGTAGGATATGTAGTCTGACACAAGCCAGACTATATCTACTGATTGCGAGTGAGATCTCTTTCTAATCGCAACTTATTTTATCTTGCAGAAAAATAGAAATTATTTAGTTTTAAGTGTGATCTCCAAATTTGTATTTTTTTTTTTAAATAATAATGTCTTAATTTAAATAAGTAAAAACATACCTATTAATTTTCTTTAATACATTAAATTACTTTTAATTTCAAATAAAATGTAGTCCTATTTTAGTAGTTTATACAAAATTAAACATAATTACAGTTTAAAAATCTTATATTTAGCTTGAAACATTATTTCTTATTTATATAAATATATGAACAATAAAATATTAATTCTGTTACCTTTATAATTTCGTTTTAAATTTTAGATTTTAGTTTACACTATTTCTTTTCTATTGTAATATATTTATACATTGTATTTTTAATATAATTAATACACGTATAATATATTTATACCTTAATAATATATCTTTATATATATTAACAATTACATTAAATTATTTATATGTCAAAATGTATTTTGCTTTACATATAATATTTAATTATGACTTTTTTAATAAAAGCTGAATATTTTGTGGAAATTCAGAAATTTGGCCATATTAAATATATCTACAAACACAAGTTTTACCGTGTTTCTATTTGGTGGCTGCCGTTTTGCAGAATTTCATTTCCTGTGCGTTGAATTCTCCACCATGCAATACGGCAAAGTCAAGCTGGCACAATTCTAACGAAATGTTCGTGATAAAGGAACGAATTTAATTACAAGCTCGCGAGATTTACGATGTTCGCGTTGAAAACATTACAGCATCGGTACAGCTCTGGTTGTAGTTTTGAACTAAAAGCGAAAAACTCAAGACGTAGAAATGTAAATCGCCGCAACCAACGGCCGCCGTATAATAAAAAAATATTGCTTGGTGATAATTCAAGTGTAAACACGTGTGAATGTACCGCGGAAGATTATACACCACAATGCACAACCCAAGTTGCATCTAACGGGTGAATGGATCCGTGTCGTGGCAGTTTAGAAAGCTTTTCGACTTAGCAGTACTTCGCAAACACCCGGTTTAGTCCGCGAGAGAAATAAGCGGACGCGCGACCTGGACCTTTGGACGATAAAGTTAATGGACTTCATTTACATTGCATAATTGCAACGAAAGCGGAGCCAGCACTCAAATTATACGCGAGGACCAACGACCAGAACCAACAGCAAAGGTGCCCTTTGAATATTCGGTATGCTTAAAACATTCATTTACACTATACATGTCCATTAAGTACGCTACGTATTTACAACACTGAGAATTAATCGGCTATAGTTATATCGTGTACGAATATATATTTTTATCGCGTTAACCTATCATAAAATTATAATAAAACAAGTAAATTAATAGTTAAAAGTAATAGTCAAACTTTATCATATTTTATTTCACTTATCTTAACTTCTTCTTGTACGTTGATTTATTGTTGTACATCTTAAGAGACTTACTCCAGACCATATGTAATAATTGCACTTTTATCTCTAATTAATATCTGCAAAGCTCTTATAATTACAAAATATATAATAATAATAATAATAAGAAACTGCTAAAAAAATATTAGATAAATGTATTATATGTAATAATGTAATTTTTTTTAAATCTTACTATACAAACGCTAAATAAAAATATAAAAATATAAGTGTAAAGTTGACGGATTACTTTAGAATTGGGCTTTATGTTAAAATTATTATTAATAATAAAAATAAAAATAGTTGATCATATTTTAGATCCCAGATAATATAAATACTTGCATACAGGTACAAATTTAGCTATCTATTTTAGTCAATATCTTCACGCAACCCGTTTCTGCAAAATGCACGTGATCAAGTAACGACAAAATAGTCAAGAAAGATATTTATTTCATTGATTAAACAGAAATTATGTTTATATCACTGTGCCTACGCCAGCTTACCGTGCCAATATAGATAGAATCTGCTATTTTTTGCTTGGCAAACGAACAATAAAGAGATAGAAAGCTTTGTGTAGCTTACAGCACGTTTGAATAGAATATTACCAACAAATCTACGCTATCTAAAGAGGAATGAACTAACGTTCAAACACTGGGGGGGATTTTGTGTAAGAAATCTTGCCAAAAGATTTTCATCAATTCTTCAATTGTATTTTAATATTGCCTCTTCGCGTCGTTATCAACGAATTAAAAATCTTTGAAATACTAAATCAAACGCCCAGTCAACGCACAAAGAACGCGAACTTACATAGCTCCTATACGATGTCATGATTCTACGCCTCTCGGGATAGCGAAGGAACTTCGAAAGAAGAAAGCTGGCCTCAGAAGCGTTTCTTGTAGCTAGCTTCGGCAACCACCATTAACCACGGAAGCATCCACACCACCGTTATACAGATTCACCGGCACTGATCGGACGATACGATACGATAGGACGTATTGAAGAGAAAGGAAGAATTACGATATCAAGGCCGCAAGTGTCGAACCGATCAACTGTTTCAAGAAACACACATCCGCGATCTCGTAAGAGAGGAAAGTGGCGAGCGCTGCAAAGGCGCTTCGTTTCGAACGAAACTCGGACCCTGAAGAACCGGCGACCCGCAAGGCTCGTCGCGCGTCCCTCTCGTCTACATCTTTCTCTCTCTTTCTCGTTCCCTTCTTACTCTGTGTTCTCTATGTTTCTTCTTCTTCTTCTTCTTCCTTCTTCTCAACTTCCCTTCTGCTCGATTCGTGGACTTATCGTTTCCTTGTCGCGCTTGTGGTGTTCACTCGAGTCCTATTTTAAGAATAGCTTTGTACTTTCTCTGTCTCGCTCTCTATCCGTTCCTGCTTCTTCTTTAGCTTCTGCTTCGCTGGCTGCGAAGAAGACGCGGCATCAAAGGGAAAAATCAGGGATAAGGATTTTATGAGCATACGTTTGCATTCAGGGGGAAATAAAATCGCAAAATAATAATAATAGTGATAAATGAAGGTATGATTTGATATAATTAACTGGGCAATGATAGAAAAGTAAACTGAAAATTAAACGTAATCTAAACTTAATCAATTATTTACTTAATTATTATTAATTATTAAACTTAACATTAAGTAATCTTAACATTAAGTGTAATTAATATTAAGTTCAGATTACGTAAAATTTACTATGTGAGAATTAAATTTTATTAACAAACAAAAGAAACAAATTAAACATTTTTTATTTTTATTGAGATTTCTGAATCTTAATATATAAAAATTTTATTATTAATAATGAATATAAAATAAATTCATATACTTCATTATTATTTTACATTTAAATAAATTGAAACTTATATATAATAAAGCTTATAATAAAGCATCTTCTTTTAATCCTTAATTATACAAAAATATATTATTAATTAATTCAACTAAAACTTTGTGCAGATAGAAAAACTTCTTCTTTATCTTTGACAAAAACTTACTCTTACATCTTCTTTAATTATATTTTTATTTCTTATATAATAATAGATTATAAAATGGATTATATTCAAATTAAATGAGTTTCTGCGGCATAATTAAACTAAGTCTAAGAAAGTTATAATTTCACTCATTGGATCTTGAGAAGATCTCGAGTGCTCTCGATATCCTGAAAGGAAACCGTCTACTTGAAGACAGAACAAACTATTCACAAAACTATAGATATCTTTTTCTAAGAAATGAAGACAGTATTGTCATAAGATTGTTTGTTGCCATTGGCCAGATTCTCTTTCGGGAAATGATGTAGTCTCTTGCGAATTCCATAGAACTTCTCGAAATCGGGAACTCCTTCTGAGAAATCGATAGCGAAGTATTCCCAAACAAGATTTACACTGTTGCCATTAGAGCAACGTAGAAGGACAAAGACAAGAGACTTGTGAATTGTGAAGAGCTCGAAAAGTTTCATGAAGTTTCCTAGTTGACGTTGGAATGTTGATGACAGATTCCAGCTTTAAGCCAAAGGAATTCTTCCAATTAATCTAATTTAGATTAATTGGAAGAATTCCTTTAGGTATGAGAAATTCCCTCAATCCATGATTTTCGTCATATAAATCATTTCTCATTTAAATCTTGCTTTTATACCATTTTATTTTTTTATTAACTTTAAAACCGTCACCAAGTAAAATACGCAGGATAGAATTGTAAAAGTTAACATTTTATTAATTATAATATTATCGAGTACGCATTTCGTGCACGTCACTCAATGTCCTTTTTATTTTTTATTTGATTTTTTTCATTGATTTACAGATTTATCAAATATTATTTATTATTATCAATAAAAAGATTATAATAAGAACGAATTGTAAAACGTATCTAAAGTTGTATGGACTTACTGGATGATACTAAGTACATACCAGAAGTAACAATTCTGTATTTGTAATTACAAAATGGCCAGCCACGTTTATGGATCCCTCACGTGCAATTGGTCTTAACTATTGGCGAACCAACATGCACCTGCAGTGAATTCGCGAGATGTGAAAAGCGTAACATGACATTAACAATTACGTCAGAGTTAAGACTTCCGATATGCACACCTACTATGCCAAAATAGATGTTTCTGACATTTTCGATAGACAACGATTAATAATACTAGCAAAATAGTAGTCGGCATCATCAATATGTGATTAACTTTATTGTTATTTATTAATTTTAAAAAGTGCAAAAAGACAAATTTTGTAAGAATTCTGAACGTCATATTCACAGTCTTTCGCCTAAATTCCATTCACAGCCGAAGTTAATGCACTTCTGAGGGCTGACTTTGATATTTAAACACAGGTTGACCTTGCAACTGTAACAGTAAAAATACATAATTTTATAAAATAATTTTATTATATGGCCGATATTTAATAAAATATAGAATTTTTTTATAAGAGCTTTTGTTACTTAAAAGATATTATAAAATATTTCATATTTAATAAAACCATTTTCTATCAATATCGCATTTTTATATACAATATCGTAAAATTATTGATATTTTTTATTACTTAAATATTTCTAGATGAAGTGAGAATAAAATCTTTTTTTATATAACTTTATAAAATAAAGTCTCTTTTAATGTTTCTTTTAATGTTTTCTTATGATATTTTTTATAAATTGACAACTATAATATTTTTATAAAATTTGTATAGAAATTTCTTTACTTTTATATTATTTAGAATTTATATTAAATACTATTTATAAGGTGCAATCATTATCTAATTGTAGCAATTAATTAGACCTCGTGCTGCCAGCCGACGTGAAGCATTAGAGTGATATTGTTTTGCTGGATCTCATAGTCAGAATGATAAATACTGTATTTGAAGATCTAAAACAAAGTTATCGATGGAGACCGATGGAGAGAAGTAAACTTTGATATTCAAGTTGAAAGCTTTCTAAATCGGTGGCGCTAGCTATTCTCAAAAGCTCTATAAGCTTTATAGATTAACAATGATGCTACAGAAATATCTTAGTTTCTTAATCTAATCTATTAAAAATCTATTATTTACTTTCAGAAATAATATGTGTATTAATTAAACATATAATTTTATATGTAGCGTATAATATCTAAAAATTTCTAACAAAAATATAAAAAAATTGAACAAATTAAGCGTAAATCAAGAGAAAAAAGGAACAAAGAAAAATATTAATATAAATTATAAAAATAGAAAAATAGATAATATAACTTTATATAAATAACATATTAAATATAATATTTATTAGTATTGTTTG
The DNA here is from genome assembly GCF_055798465.1 of Pogonomyrmex barbatus. Classification (NCBI taxonomy): domain Eukaryota; kingdom Metazoa; phylum Arthropoda; class Insecta; order Hymenoptera; family Formicidae; genus Pogonomyrmex; species Pogonomyrmex barbatus. The sequence continues at coordinate 3,090,554 of NW_028297117.1, read as the reverse complement.
TCATAAATGGAAGATTTAATTAAGATTTTACTAATATTATCTATAATATAACGTAATGCTCTGAATTAATTACCTTTAAAGATATGTCTACATATACAGAATCTTTCTTCTCGTTTCATAATTTTTAATTGAAATAAATTTTAATACAGTGATTATTTAATAAAAAGCTATTTATTTATTTGTCAAAACATTTTATTTTTAAAAATAAATGTTCTTAATAATTTTTATAAAGATTTAACTAAATTTTTAATTAAGTTCACTTAAAATTAGTTAATATTTTTTATATCTTACGTATACTTAAATTTTAATTACAATTATTCCCTATTACATATTATATTATTTATAATATTATATAAAAATTATTGAAACAATATGAAATATTTATCAAGTTTTCTTAATTTATACAGAATATGTTTTAAAGATTGTTTTAAAGAGGAGCGATAGATTTAGTACATTTTTACATTATATTAGCCTTCTTATATATTATTTAAAACGTGATTGCAGAATAAAGTCTAAAGAAATGTAATACATAAACTCGTTATTTAGGTGCATTTGCAACGACATAAATAAATAAATTTTCTATAATACTTATGCACGTGTTATGAGTTTAGCCACTTGGTAATTAATTATAAACAGTACAACGTAAGAATCGCAAAAAGAACCAGTTACTTCTTCACTTTCATGCTGCATATTCGTCCAAAAATATTTCGTTCCCGATATAAACGCATACATACTACATAGCAATAAAGATATCGGCATTTCTTCTTTAGTTCTCGATAATTTTAAAATTGATATCATTTTGAAGTTCTTAGACTATAAAGACGATGTTTTTTAAATTAAAAATTTTTTTAATCTTTTTACTCTAAATTGAACATATAAGCAATAAGTAAAAAATTAAAATAAGAAAATTTTAATTATTGTACATCATATATTGTATATCATATATTGATATTATATATCAAAATGAAAATAGGAAACTATCATCGAGATAAGATCAACACATCACTGACGGAAAGTTGATATTTTATACCACTTAGCCTACTTTCTCAGTGGATATAGAAGAGTATTATTCAGACAAGAATAGTGCGACTTAGTCATCCCGAATCTCTGCAGCAATGTCGAAAAACTTTAACCTGTGTTTTTTTGTGACAATTTTGGACGATGAATCAACGTTACCGAAAATTGCGAATGTTTTAATAAATCAAATTTTCATATAAAAGATTAATACTTTATGTTAAATGCTAAAAGTTTATTCAATAACATAAATAATCTTTAATTCCTATTATAATCCAATAAATGTATTTTGTATTAAGGATTATTAGAATTTTTTAAAAGTAAGATTAACATAATAATTTTATATAAAAGTCATCTTTCATGCTCAATTATTGTATCTAGCACAGTTGTATGCAAATTGCGATCAAAATTACAAATTACGTATTAAAAATCAGCAAATCGATTTATATCTTAAAAACAAGATAGATTTGTTATATTGTTATAACAGTATATAGTTATTTTGTATAATTATAAAACTATTTTCTGAAATTATCTTTATACAACAAAGAAAAAGTCGTTAATAACTTTTATATACATATTATTTTAATATAATTATGTTTAATGTTTATTACAATTCAAATCTACATAATTGCAAAATATGAATTAATGATAGGACGAAGTGTAATTATATCAAATTTCGATTTTCTTAACCAGATGCAATCGCAAGTGTTATGGTAAATTTAGGCTTCATCATTAATAAGAAATTTCTAGCTGTCACTTAAAAAGCCACCTGTTGTCCTCTTCCTAAATTCTGAATCAATAATCTCTATAATTATATATGAAATGCATAACAGGTGCAGAATTGCAAGAAATAGCAAGAAGATTATGTTATAATATGAAAATGGAACACGATATTAATAAATTGCAACAAACTAAAAAATATATTTTTTGCCCACTTTATATATAATCATATTTATTATGCACTAATGTTCAAGTAATAAAGCAAAAGTTTATATCCAAGCACTTTTGAATATTTTATTAGTATGTTAAAATTTCCCCCCTAAAAAATAAGTTAAATACAAAAAGTTTCTTAAACGTCTATAAACAAAAATGTAAATATGCAATAAATGCAATTTGTGTACATTAATGAGTTAAGAAAAAACTTTTTAGTTCTTAAAATAATAATAAAAATATGATACATTTATATTAGAATAATAAAATATTAAGGATTCAAATGTGTATGTTCTTTTATTTTTTAATAAAAGATAAAAAGATGAAAATTTTTTATATAATATACGGAAATTTAATTAATTAAAAATTAAAAGAAATTATATTGAGAAGTTAAATTTAGGAAATTGGAGCAATGTGCTAATTTTAATGACTTAAAAGAATAATAAAGTGAAATATCCAACTAAAACTTTTTATGTAAATAAATAACATATCAATTAAAAAAAGAATTATTAAAATATTATGTAAATAAAACATAGAATTTAAAAAATATTATATTTGAAATCATTACATTTAGAATTGTAGAGAAAAAAATATAATAATTAAACATTAATAAAAAAATGTAATAAATAAATTTTTATATAAAGGATTATAAATAAAATTTGCTTTTTATTATTATATATCAGAGAAAGTAAACAAGAGACTTAGAAGGAGAAAAAGCATTGAAGCATCTTTCTCTCTCTCTCTCTCTCTCTCTCTCTCTCTCTCTCTCTCCTCTCTTCTCTCTTTCTCTTATCCTCTTGAAAGAGATAGGAAAGAGAAACAGATAAAAGCTATTTTCGCATTTCGCCCGACGATGTGCCATCTCCTCTCTCAGACGTCTAGAATTCTCCACCAGAGCGAGCCACGTACTCAAGAAGAGCGAGAGGTAAAGAAGGGGATGAACAGATAGAGAAGGGGCCAATCTCAAATTACTGGTGAGCTTCGGGCTAGGCCGACCAAGCATCTTTGCCCACCATCGCCCAGCAACCTTTTATAGACACTCACCAGTAGTGGGGCAAAGTGGGAGGAAATTGTGTGAAAACTGGCAATTCGACGGAAAAAGAAAACGCACGCGGAATTGCCGCGCGAGTTTGTTCTAACCGATACCGGAGAATGAAAATTTTGATGAAATGCAGATGTTGAAACAGTATGAAGTAATTTTCACTCTTCGCAATGCCATATTGGTTACATTTCTCGATAAAACAAATAGAATAAAACGAGAAAGTCACATTGAAATAATATTGCAATATAGTAAAAATAAAAAAGGAAATTCAAAAACATCGGAGCTGAACACCTAAAAAAATAGTTAACGACGATTTATCTGAAATAAATTAAAAATTGTATATCATTCCTTTTACTCCAATGCTCATTTATTTTATAGATTTAATAAGATTGCAACTTCATAGAATATATTTTTGTATAAACGTATAAAAGAAATAAAACTTAAATTTATAAATTTACAGAATAAATAAAAACTATAATTTAATACACAATTAAAATAGCATAAAATTATTTACGGTAAATATATACATATATATTGTTTACAATATATATATATATATATATATATATATATATATATATATATATTTATTTATTTATTTATGTCCTTTTTTTATTTTTTTGTTACTGTTTATAGTAACACTAATCAAATTTTTCTTCTTAATCAACTATTATTATAAAAAGGGGAGGGGAGTGTCATAATCCTTATAATAATTATAATAATAGTTCATTAAGGAGAAAAATTAATTTTTTTAATAGAAAAAAAGTTTCTTTAAAATAAAAAATAAAATGAATAAAAGGATTTTTATTTGCAGAAATAACAAATAAAATATGTTTTTGAGTATTCATTTATAGCACATTTTTTGTAGAAAATTCATTTTCTTTCTCTTATCTGAAATCAAACAAACTATAAAACATAAAAATAAAAATTTTAAATATCTATACAAGTATTTCACATTTGATGCTTGCTTCTACCAGTGTGAGTCATGAGTAAATATATGATAGATATTGTAAAGTATGCTCTGCATTTAAAAAAAGAATATTGTTAATCGGCATTATTTTTCATGATTTAGTAAATTCAGAAATAAAATATGATAATTCTTGGATTAGAAATAGCGTATTAAATTAACATTATTAAATGCTTATAATTTATTTATTCTAAAGAAGAATATTTATATAATAAGTAAAGAGATTAACATTAAGATTTATATATGATAAGTTAAAAGATTAACATTATAATATACACACACACACACACACACACACACACACACACACACACACACACACACACACACACACACACACACACACACACACACATATATATATATAATTAACATTAAATTTCAAAGAAGGTATTATTAATTATAATTTTATTACAAAAAGATGAGTTTCTGAAGTATAATTTTAAGAAAGGAATTTGAAAAATCGTTTTGTAATTCTAATAATTTTAATAAAGAATAGAAAAAATTAAATATGGTAGAAGCTTTCATTGCTTTATTCAATCTGGTAGTAGCCCAACCACGCGTGGTATTCGCATTTCTTGTTGTCACATTGTCAACAATGTCGTCTGTGAATACTAAAACATCTAGCGCGACTTTGAGCTTACAACAAGATCAGTAGGAACTTTTAAATAATAAATTCATAGATAATTCAATCAATAAAATGCAGAATAGAAATGAAAAGAAGTATCATTATAATTTATACTATATAACTTTAGTAAAATGCACTTATGTATGTATACTGTATTTATATTCAAAATAATATATATTTATTAACAAAATAAAATAAAATATAAAATTAAATTAATTTGAAGTTAAGTTTTTTTCATGAAATTCTTATTTTATTTCTTTATTTTATTATAATATTATATATCGTATTAAGGATTTACACATATAATTCTACATATTGCAAAATTATTTTAAATTAAATTGAGAAATACATATACTTCAAAAAATATATATAAAAAATATATACCTAGAAAATTTTATCATGAAACTTTCGCCCACTTCCGATAAGTGTATTAAAATACCCATATCAGTCATAGTATACATAACTATAGTTATTCACGAATGAATCTTTGATCTAAAAACAACCGCACGTGTTGTGACATGTGCTGATGACTATGCTTAATAGCTTGATATTTTTTCTTTTGCTGTACGACTATATTTATAAGTGAAAGTGATCGCTGAATGAGTTGGCAGCTTGTTTCATCGATGTTTGAACTAGAAAAGTATTCCACTTAATATAATCTTCTTTTTGAAGTGTATTATAATTAATACTAAATAATATAATTTATACTAAATCGGTTCGCAAACCGATTTATATATAATCTAGGCTTATAATAATGTAATTGAAAATCTTTATAAATACAAAATAATTGTGCTTATAATGTTAATATAATAATGTAATGCGATTATTTCCTATATTAAACAAAAATCTGTTTTAAAAATATTTAAATATTGAAAAGCACAGAGTTACATTTGAGTTTAACAGTAGAAGATTTATACGAATTCTTTTAGGAAGAGATAGAACAAATGAGGTGTGTGATTTAAATGTTTTCATCACATCCATTTAAATTTGTCTGATGAATGAAACTTTAGTTGATATATTTAGATCACCAATCATTTTTATGTTGATTATAAATCAATTCTCTAAATGCAATCAATTATATATTATAAAACACATAAAATTAATCAAGCACTTTAAAATATCCAGGTAATTATAATTAAAAAATCATTACCTAATTCATTCATATTTTCAAAAATCAATTGTAACAAACTAATTTAAATAAAAAATAAATCAGGGGATACTAAAGAACATAATCCTTTAGTACACTTTGAAGCTCATGTAACATGGTAAAGATCATTAGACAGCGACATTTTCTGCTTGGTATCTTCGCCGGGCATCGCCGTGGTCAGGCAAGCCGAAGTCGATTTGGCAACTACTTTAGACAACGTGGGCGTCTAGTGTGGTTCCTCTCAACGATGATGAAGACAAGAGCGACGACGATGACGAACCTATTCCACGTTCCTGGTGGGGATCTGACATCAATGCGCTTGCGTCGATCGTCATTTTGACGAAGCCATGGAACCGCCGGCGCGCCATACGAACGACGACGGGTCGCGCACTACGAGTAGGGCGCTGGTCGGCTCCGAAACCCCGAAGAGAAGGAAGAAGAAGAAGATCGTGGAAGAAAGTGGAGGTGGACCCACTAACGACTGAGGCCGAGGCGATTTGACTTAGCCAGAGGCGAACAGAAAGGCCCTTACAGGCGGAGGGTGCCCAAATTGAGGATATATCGGAGGACTGGAGTCCCGCAAAGTGCAAAAAGAAACTAGAGCATTGTTAAAGATAAATAGAGGACAAAGCGAGGAAGATGTCGTCTTCAGCGGTTGCAAAGACCTCTAAGTACACGTACCGCTCTACTGGCGGTGCGGGTACTGCCGATGTTAGCATCGAATACAGCGCCGACCTGAGCGCTCTCAGCAGACTCGAGGTAGGTCCTGCGAAAAAGTGCCTCTGACATGTCCTTCGGTAGGAGAGAGAACAACAGCGACGATAAAAAAAGATGTATTATTAGAAAAATCGACATACCTTAATAACTCATTACTAAAATTTTTACATGCAATTTATTAATTATATTACGAATAACTCGGATGAGATTACTTACAAATCTACTTCTTAATATCTCTTCTCAAAGAGTTACTTAAAATTAATTATAAAAAAATTATTGCTCTATCAAAAATTTAATTAACAATTGGAAAGATTATTAAACAAAATAAATTTGACAAGGCTAAAATAATTAGATAATTAGAAGAGTTTATAAATTAAATATCTTAACAACTATTAAGATACATTTATAATATACTTTTCAACTAAATTTCTACAAGAATTTCTTTTACACAAATTACAAATTCGAAATACAGATGTAAAAATTTGAAATTCCAATATCTCATCGAAATCATAAGGAAAAATTACTTATCATTCGAAAAAATCAAACGAACAATTATTTTTTGTCAACTACAGAAAATTACGTTAATGCTAAATAGAACTTCAAATGAATTAAGATTTGTTAAATCGTTCGATTAATATCGCACCAATTATCACGTATATCATGATGATGAACAAAAGAAGATGCATCTCGACTGATGTTCTTCAACACTTCTTAAGAAAACGCACAATTTCATCTATTAACTGCTAAATTTTAATGAAGTTAAGGTTTCAACAAAATTTTCCGTGCATCATTGAAACAAGATTATCAGTGATACAAAATGGATTCACATGTGAACAACGCGAGCAGTGACCAATCACGAAAGTGGTGAACCGCGAAAGTTCAGTGACCATAAAGGATGTTAGTGCCAATCCGATGAGGAAGCAAAGTGTACGATGTTCTGTAGCTATCGGATTGCTCGTGCACGAAAATAGTCGGTGAAATATCGGTCTAAAATGACGATCGTGCCAAGGCGCCAGATTGATACCGTTTCGAGATATATCATCCGCCAATGTTATAGTGTATCCATTAGATACTCTGATAAATTCTTCTTCGGATCCGAGGATTTACTTTTCTAGGACAAATTCTATCTCAAGAGAAATATAAGGGTGAGCGTACAGCTACCCTATATGACCAAGTAAGATCATTCTCTTCTCTTGCAAGTAATGGCCTGGCTGCTTTTTCGGCGCAATCTAACGTGAGCGCCTTTCTTGAAATAATCTCGATCGAGCGGCTCGAAAGCGCGCTAAGCAGACATCGCAGATATCGTTCTCTCTTCCTCCCGAGGACGAATCTATTCTACGGAGGCCGTCCGTCTTTTCGAAATACCGAGCCTCCGCTCTTGGGTATTTTTGTCGAACGATTACGTAAAGCGTCGACCCTCTATAACGGGCGCCGTAATATCCTCTAATCCTCATTGCCTCTCTTTTCAGGACAAAATCCGGCTACTACAGGATGACCTGGAATCTGAGAGAGAGCTGCGTCAGAGGGTGAGTTCCATGAATGTTTTCACATGCCCCTATAGTATGTGAACAAAAATAGCCATTACAAATTACGTTGAAAATCAACATTAGTTCGATATATTAAACACTTGCGTCATAACAATGTCAAATATAACATTAATCATAAAAAAACAGTTTTATTTAGTATGCTTATCTCAAAAATATATTTGCTTCAAGCATGCATATTTTATAACAAACATGATTAAGAATTACAAATATGGCGATCCTTTGGCGGAAACAGTTAATAAAAATTAAATAATTTAATATTTAATATTTAAATAATAAAAATAATTTTTATTTTAATAATTATCTGTAATCAAAGGTACACGATATAATATAAAAAAGTTTCCGCAGCTAAACGATTATATCCAAATAAAATTACAATCTTATCCTGATGACGTACTTGTTATCACTTGATATCACTGGTTAAGAAATAAGTACAAAAAGAAAGGATGCTAATTCATTGCGAAGTGAGGAGCAGTAGGTCGAAATATCCGGCTCTTGAGTTGCATCTATTTTTAGAAACGCGAAGCTCTTCTGGATTATTCCTGCATTCCTACACTATATTCGACACTGCTACTTTTATAAACAAAAAGAATATTATAATTTTCACAAAAATTTAAATAGTTTATAAGCATTTCAATCTCAGACTAAGAAGCTTTACACCAATATATATTCGAAAAGAAAAGAAAATTTTTATATTTAATATTTGCAAATAATTTAATTTTGTCTACACAAAAAATAAGTATTGTGTTTTTATATTAGAAATTAGGATTAATGTCTATAAAGCATTTACACAAAAGTTCTTTAATTAAATAGTTGATTATTATATAATATTATCATAGTAATGTATAACAAAAAAAAAGTAAAACGGACTTTAAATGGAGAATCAAATTTTATAAGAACTTCTCGGATTTCATTGTCTGTTAAAATTTCACAGAAATCGGATTTGTGTGTAAAGGAGGCCATAATACGTGACTTGAATGACTGCCAAAAATTTCCCTCGTGTTTCAAAATTATAAAACTCGAAAATTGATATGACGGTTACGGCACATGATGTATATTTTCAGTACACTTTACATATCTTTATATATATATATATATATATATGAAATGCACATTCAAAAATTACAAATCTCTTTTATATTGAATAAATACGCGAAAATAGATAATTTGTATATTTTTTTATAATACAGATATAAATACATAACATAATTTAATTTATTTTAATTATCAAATTGTGTGTTGCATAATTATAATAAAATTTAGAAAATGCAGAAGTTTAATATATATGTACAATATATTCGTTACATTATATTAATAAATTTATATATATTGTTTATAGGTGTTAATAATAATAATTTTTTATTATAAGCGTTTATCTTCTAATTATTAGATGTCCCTTAAATAATATTAGATGTCTTTTAAATAATATTGGTTAAAATAATAATCACATATATTAAATAAAACTATTAAATATAACTTTTAATTCATAATTTGCAATTGATCGTAATAATAGTAGCGCAATCTTCCTTTTTCGCGATAAAATCGCCTCGTTTGTAATATGAATAAGACTCCCAATATAGACACGCCGTGCTCAAAAATAGATTGTCCTATTCACGATGTAGGGAAATGACTTGATGAAGGGAAGCTACTACTCAAAAAACACATCATCACGTAATTTTTTTGTTTTTTATAAAAACAATAGCCTTAAATTAATTTCATTTATTATCAAAAGTTATTTTTGAGAATGTAATTTTGCATGTAATTACATAATACTAACTTACAGAAAAGAACGTACGACATAAATTTTTCAAGTTAAAAAACAGCTAAAAATATTATATACCTCTGATAAAAAATTATATTATTTATTTTTTATTTGTTTCAAATGTATGAAATAATATAAAATAATATATTAAATAATATAAATATATTGAATATATTTATATTATATTTATATATTGAGTATATTTATATTGTTTTTGTCAATTTTAATTTAAACATCATGTTTGAAATTATCTTAGAAGCAAGTTTTGCAAATTCTTTTTTATACAAATCCCTTTTCATACATATTCTTATTTTATCGATCAATAACTTATTTTAAAAATCAGTTTTCTGCAATCTAGACTTTACATAAAATTATTAATCCATAAATTTTTAAATGTCAATATTGTTATAAATTATCTATTTTTTTCTTTTTCTTATAATTTTGTGAACTTGTAGATCGAACGCGAGCGCGCTGATTTAAGCGTGCAAGTCATCCAGCTATCCGAACGTCTCGAAGAGGCTGAGGGTGGCGCCGAATCTCAAGTGAGTATTTAACATTTTATGAAAATAATTTTCTTGTTGTGTAGATTAAATATAACGTAGAAAAAAAGTAACATTAAATAACTAAATGTTAATTATTTCATTAATTACATATATGAATTAATAATTTCTTTGTTTAGTTTGAGATCAACAAGAAGAGGGACACGGAATTGGCCAAGCTGCGTAAACTACTCGAAGATGTCCATCTCGAAAGCGAGGAAACCGCACATCTCTTACGCAAGAAGCATCAGGAAGTTGTCGTCGATTTTCAGGATCAAATTGACCAGCTTTCGAAAGCGCGTGCCAGGTTGGTAATGAAGAAATATGATTAATAAAACTTTTATCATTAATTAAACGCTTTAATAATATAAGTTTCACTTTCAAACACTTTTAACATCTTAATTTGTATAACTCACTATTTGTCTCACTATTTGTCTCAGTTATAAGGACATTGAATTTTTAAATTTAATATCTTCACCAGAAAAACTGAAATAGTTGACTGAGACCAGAACTCTGTACATCTCAAAAAGTGCATAGACGTATATACGTTCGCGATCGCAAAGCAGCCTCAACGTAAACATTCGCTAATTTTCTGTTTAAAACTGGAAGCGTATAAGCGCGTGCCGCCAGGAAGCGTCAATAAACAGCTGAAAACTGTTCGGAAATTCGGCGCGAATAGCGAATAGCGATTTCAAAAGGAAGTAGAATCTCGCAATGTAGAAAAAGACAAGATGCTAAGAGGCAGGAAGCGTAATGAATTACAGTGTCACGGAGATAATTATAACGCGGCTCGTCACAAACGAGAATGACTGTATGTAAGAAAATTTGTGCGAATTATACAAGTTGCACTGGCTATAATCCAAGATAGAAAGCGACCCGCAACTGAAATACACGAGGATTCAGTATCCCGGCTTTTCTAAACATAGTTGCTTCTTCGAGGCGCTGATTCGTTCGTACAAGGACGGTGACAGCTACGGAAACACACGTTAATTAAATCGCTAATTAGCCGCACAGCGTCCATGACCGCTTTTAGTTTCGCTTTTTTTTTTTAACTTTTGAAAATGGAATAGAAAATGGAACAATTAAAGAAAGCCAGACAATTGCTATTTAACAATGAATTGTTTAAAAGATAAAACTTCGTTGTATGGATGAACATTTCAAATATTTCTTTAAAACAAAATTAGAATCTCCAATACATTAACCTTTTCTTTTAATACGAAAGTTCACAAACTATTTAAATGCATTTTTTATTTAAAAAAAAAAATACAAAATAAATTGTAAGTATTTTGATTTGGAGAAAACTCAATGCATTCCGTAATTAACTGTTACCTGTAAAATAAAGTTTAGTAAACGTCACAATGATGTTCTTTTTATAGAATGATACATTTGAATGTTTCAAAGTTTGAAGCATACATATTTATAATAAGCTATTTGTTGATACTTATAATTATATCATAATCGAATTATATAATAAAAAAGAATATATATATATATATATTTATATAATATATATATATATATATGTATATATTATATAAATATATAAATATATATATATATATATATATATATATATATATATAATTCAATATTTAAAGTTTTATTATACAACACAAACAAAAATTGTATATTATCGTATGTTTACAATATGTTACTAGATCAAAAATTTATTTAGAAAATATACTATTCAAAATTTAATTCAAAAGTACACAGTTGCTAAAAATATAAGGTAATCAATGCAGCTGTTACTTCGGTTCAGCAATCCAACGACGCAAATAGTATCAAATATAATCCAGTTACATTTTCCTCATGATTTCACTGCCGATTATAAACCGGTGATAACCTACCACGCAACTGTGACATTAACTGTGAAATTTTTGAATATTATAAAAGCAGGAGAATCAAGAGTCAAGAATTGATAAATGACATATTTATTTTTACTCTCTCAATCTTATATTATCTTTTAATTCTGCTTACCGTTAGTTGTTATTATAAATTTTCTCTTGTGAATTTCAAAATGTTTTCCTCAAAAATCAACCTTTCAATTTCTATTTTATAAACAAGTAAAAAATCTTTTTTCTCTTCGCGCGACATCAAATCTGTGAATCTGTGAAAAGGAATGTATAAGATTTGCTGTAATTCTGCTCAGTCTTCTCTCTTTTTTATTTCAGTATAAAAACATATCTTCCTCTATCTCTCTCGTATGTTTCTCGTTCTCTCTATCTTTCTTTTGCTCGCATGGTTACTTGGCTTATGACTATTTTTAACCGTGCGAGTCGCGCGGTAATCCACAACCCCAACGTTGGCGCGCCATATTAGTACACGCGACCGGCCAGAGAACCCCCACTATCTTCGGAATCGGCTAACTGACACCTTACACCCTCTACCGCGTGTAGGAGTAGATCTAATATTGCCCAAATTTCTTTGTTGACTCCAAAAAAATGGAATTGCTCGTCATCTTTTTTCAATGCACATTAAGCATAAAAGACGTACTAAGATTGTATCATGTTTTTCTTTGGTAAGATATGTATTATTTTATTAATTTAAATATATCAAATCCTTTTATAAAATCTTCTTTTTTATAATATATAATATTACTGACATATTTCAGGAAAATTTATAATTATTTTTATAAAATTATTATAAGTGTAAAAAATATGCAGCTTGCTTTGTAAATCGATAAATATTATTTAAATATTTTTAAAATGTTTTAAAATATGTTTTTATTATTTTGTGCTTATTTAATATAATAATAAATAAAAATAAATTTAATAAACAATAGTAAATTGAATATAAATTTATTATCTTTTGTCTTTAACATATTATGGACATTATTCAAATATTTTTACCTAAATCTATCCAATCTTATTATTATAGTAAAAAGATAAAAACAGAAACTTTCAATATTAAATGACGATATTATGAATACAAGCAATATTTTATACATCCATTGAATTGTATAAAAATTTAATTACTTTACGCATTAATTATTTTTTTATACAAATATTATTTTTTTTTAATAATAAAATATTATTCTAGAAACAAAGTTATTTTCTAGCAATATTATGTTATAATTTTTAGAGCTGACAAGGAAAAATCTAAATTTCAACAAGAAGTGTACGAGCTCCTCGCTCAACTTGACAATGTCACTAAAGAAAAGTTGATGTCAATGAAAACAGTTGAGAAACTCGAGGTACATGTATCTGAATTAAATGTCAAAATTGAGGAATTGAATCGTACGATTGTCGATATCACCAGTCATAAAACTCGGTTATCTCAAGAGAATATTGAGCTAGTCAAAGAAGTACAAGACCTCAAGGTATGACAATAGATATTTAAGTAAAATATAATTATATTTTTTAATGTATCACAAATCATTAATTTAAATAAAATTCTAGGTAAACATCGAAAACATTACCTATCTAAAAACGCAAATTGCTGGTCAACTTGAGGATGCCCGACGTCGTCTTGAAGATGAGGAACGTCGTCGTTCATTGGTCGAAGCTTCTTTGCATCAGGTATAATTTTATTGATTTCGATGACTTTCTTCAACATAGATAATTTATTTTAAGTAATTTATTTTAATAGTTTAATTTATTTTAATATAAAAGGTTAGAATTTATTAAATAATTAAATAACATTCATTATCATTAAAAATTTATATTCTGTTTTACAAATTATTAATTTTTTACATAAACATTTTATATAAATTGATATAATGTTTTTTATTAAAAACTTGAAAAAATAGAAAGATTAATTATTTTAACCTTCTTTTTATTGTAAATATTAAGAAAATAAACTTAGAATATAATATTATCTAAAAACATTAAAAGAAATTTTTTTGAAAAACATATAAGATAAAATTATCAACAGGTCGAAGTGGAATTGGAATCTGTTCGCGTTCAACTGGAAGAAGAATCTGAAGCTCGTTTGGATATTGAACGTCAATTGGTTAAAGCTAATGGAGAAGTCTCGGTATGGCGATCGAAATACGAAACCGAAGCTAACGCTCGTATCGAAGAGGTATATTATTATTTATTACAAAAATATTTATTACAAAAATATAATTAAATATGTCAACTTGCTTTCTTATTTATATTGATTTTTTTCTTCTCATTTATATCAAAATTTGATGTTGTAAATTGCTAATAAAAATTTAACATAATTTTATGTAGGTAGAAGAACTTCGTCGTAAATATTCTGCTCGTATCCAAGAACAAGAAGAGCAAATCGAAACTTTGCTCGTAAAGATCAACAATCTTGAAAAGCAGAAATCGCGCTTGCAATCTGAAGTGGAGGTTCTGATCATTGATTTAGAAAAGGTAAGATTTTATTACGTTTTATTATGAGCTGTATGCTGACATCTCTTTTTTAAAAATGAATATTTTATAGAGAGAAAATAATTTTTTATACTTTTGTGAATTTTTTTAAGGCCAATGCAACTGCTCGTGAACTTCAAAAACGTGTTGAACATTTGGAAAAGATCAACATAGAATTAAAGACTCGCTTGGACGAAACTCTTGCCATGTACGAACAAAGTCAGCGCGATCTCCGCAATAAACAACAGGAATTGCAACGTGTAAATGCCGAACTCGACAAGACCCGCGAAATGAAAGATCAATTGGCCCGTGAGAACAAGAAACTTGGAGGTGATCATCGTTTTCTTATTCCTGCAATTTGAAAATGCAGCAATTATAAGTTGTGATTTTTACCATCAATTACTATTTTACAAATTATTTTTCACTTAAATGTGAAAAAATTTTTTATCTAATAATTTATAAATTTTTATCGCATAATCGTTTAATCAAGATTTCTTTTCTTGAATAGAGTATTTTCACTATTCAGTAGAAATAATTTGGATATTTAAATTACAAAATTTATTAATTTTAATAATATTTCTGTAGATGATCTTAGTGACGCAAAGAATCAGTTGGCTGACATGAATCGTAGACTCCATGAACTCGAACTGGAACTTCGCCGATTGGAGAACGAGCGTGAAGAATTGGCTGCTGCTTACAAGGAAGCCGAAGCAGTAAGTAATTATTTATATTTATGCATGAATATTATCTTAAAGACATATAAGAATAAAGCAATAATATTTATAATTAAAATTTTTTTTAATAAGCTGAAATATAAAAAAACTTAAAAAAATTTTGATATATTAACACTTCTTCCCGATGAGACGTGTAACTAAGCCTTATGTGAACATAGTGTCACTATTAATAAGACAGTTTTCTATTTTATATACATAATTTATTCAGCAATTATTATGTTTTAATAAATACTTTAGGTTAATAATTAGGTTAATAATTACTTATATTTCTTAATATATATAAATAATATTTTGCTAATTTTAAAAATTTACTTAAAAGTTAAATATCATAACAATTTTTTAAAAATTGTTTTTATTCAATTAGCGTACAGCTAGGTTTAGATTTAACTATAAACCAAAATATCAGTACATTCTTTACGAAATATTAATTACGACACAGTTTACGACTAGTTTACATACATTTAATTACATATTAAATTTAAATTAAATCTGATGATAAATTAAATAATATTTTAAATTAGTGTTTTTCAAATTTTAGAACTTTATTAGCTAGTAAAAAATAAATTTTCTTGTTATAAATTCTAAAAATATTCAAAAACTGATAAATTCAAATATTGTTAATAAATTTCAATTAAACTTTTTAAGAAATAAGTTTTTAACAAAAATTAAGAACTCAAATAAACTCTTGATTCTGAATATTGTTCTATAAAATTAACTTAATAAAAAATTAAGAAAAATTACATAAATAATAATAAATAAAGAAAAGAAAGATATTAAAAAGTAAATATAAAATAAAATTGATTTAGGGCCGCAAAATTGAAGAGCAACGTGCTCAAAGATTGTCAGCCGAATTGAGCCAATTGCGTCACGAGTTCGATCGTCGCATTGCTGAAAAGGATGAAGAGATTGAAATTATTCGGTAAGTTTTTAAAAATAACTGTTTGATTTTTTTATTTGCTACATATACTCTTAATAACTTTGATTGAATCAATTTATTTATTGAATAATCTTTTCATATTAACAGTCTATATTATTTTTAAATCTATTACATCATAAAGCAATTTCTAATTAAAATTATATACTATTTAAAAAGAAAAGCTACCTTTTGTTATTTTCAAATAAGATTTATTACTCCAACCTGGGATTAAAAAAAAATTATACATTCCATTTCTGTCCTTCAACTATAAATGATTACTACTCGGTCTTGAACGTACTCATCAAATTTGAAATTAATATCACATTATTAAATTAATTTTTAATTTGATATTATCAATTATTATGAAAGTTTTAAAAAAAAAATTTTTTTAAACTTACAAAACATCTATTGCGAAAACTTGCGAGAAATATAATAATATAAGAGGAAAAAAGATATACGTATTCACGAAAATATAATTAATTTTAAAATTTATTTTTACTTTTTATAGAAAAATTATATCAAACATTACACGTATGTGCGAAATTATTCTTGACATTTCAATTTTTCAATTTTGATAGTCTGTAACACACAAATTGTAAAAATATTATTGTAAGATGAGATATAAGTATCAATCAAGTAATATTTAATACATTTTACATAAAAGTATTAATAATATTTTACAACAATTAAAGATTATAAATTTATATAACATTAAAACTAATTATGAACATTTTCTTGTTACTAACATCATTACAGAAATAAAATAGAAAATATAATAAAAATTGATATTGGTAAGAACAAACGATAGCAATTATATAGTAATAAAACTATTAATAAATGCACTATTAATAAATGCACTATTAATAAGTGTGATAAAGCGATCAGACATGATCCAATTATTATTGAGAGGTGCTGATTGGTTGTCCCCAATGAGGCAATCGCAATGAAAACTACAAAAGATACGACCTAACCATCGGCCTAATTTTTATCGACGGTCATCTCATAAGGATCATCATTATCTTTACATCTGTCCATACAAATCACAAATATTTTTAAAAAATCGACAATATATTTCATCAAAACTTTATCAGAAGGTTGGGAAAAATCTATAAAATGTTAGATGACAGCAGAGTATAATCAAAATTCTTTAGAAAAGAAAAATTATAACAACGATTTATTACATCAGTTATTATTCCTTCCTTCAACAGATCTTTGAGCTATTTAAATTAAAAGTGTGAATATCTAAAACTTTCATAAAAATGACGGGTTACATGCCACCAATTCATATGCCATTGGAATCAAAATGGCGACATTATCCAACATATATCTACGAAAGAAATTACGGATGCGGAATAAATTATTATCAACCAATAATCGATTACATAGATACCAAACGACTCGCTTTGAGATCAACTTCACCGGAGTTTAAAAAAAGAATAGAATTACCTGAATTACCCTGGTCTGACGGTAGAGTTTTATGGGAAACTAAGAAAGTGCAACCTTACACAAGAGATGATATGATTAAACATGCGATTGACGCTGAGGACGAAGCCAGAAATCATCTTTCTTATTTTAAGGTACGACAATAGAAAGAAAAATATATTGTTAAGTTTTCACGAAGGGGAGCTTTTGGGAAAAACAAGGCGATCCGTTTTCCGAGTGCCGCGAGACTTGGCGACTTGTTTGACCTTTTCGGTTTCTAAATTTGGTGTCGCGGAAGAAGTTGGTTCGTTTTAAGTGACAATGATCAAAGACATGTGCACGGATGCCGTGCGTCATTCGTGTCATTATTGACATTGCATTTCTCAAGCAGTAATATGTAATAATAGATTATTAAAGCTCTTTTTACTTAATTTATATATAAAACATACAATTATAATTGATTATAACATACAATTATAATTAATTATAATTAATTATAACATATAATTATAATTAATTATAATTAATTAATAAACTTCTATTTCTTTAATATTGTTCATATGTTTCTTTTTATGAATGATAATTTTATAAAATTGACGAATCTAAAATAATGTGAATTAATTTATAAAAAATAAATTTTAAAACAAGAGAGATATCTTATAATTCAAATCAATTGATCTTTATTAATTTATTCGTTGATATTGAAAAAACTATTTATATTTTTATTTAAACAGTTCTTATATCTATTATTAATTAAGTAATTAAATATATATATATATATATATATATATAATATATATAATATATAAGTATTAAATGTAATAATACTAATTAAATTTAAAAAAATAACTAATTAAATTTAAAAAATATATTTGCTTTATATATATATATATATATATATATATATATATATATATATATATACAGTATATATATATATACACTCAAATATGCTTTCTTAAGGAATTTTAATACAATGTTACATAAAAATGACTTACATTATACAATCTAAAATAATTTTGTCTTTATTAATATTTGTAATATTGAAGACATCTTTTTTAAAATAATTAAATAAAATATAATTTTCGAATAACTTTTCACGGCAAACAATTTGCCGTGAAAGTTTTCTATTAGCAATTTATGAAAAGTAATTGTGCCACTAACAAAAATATCGCTGCCGAATGATCCCTTGGTACTCTATTATTGGGACTATTCCTCACAGTTCTGCTTAGAACGGAACAGTTTGCCAAATCGTACAGTACAAAATTTCATCTCATGTCCCCGGACAAAAGGGATACCTAGATGTTTGTGGTGCATTGGCAGTCGTTCTTGAATCTCTCGAGAGAGTCGGTTGTGAGTGGCGCGATTACTTTCGCATTCTGGACCGCTGCGGCTAAGTTTAGGTGATCACGTCGCGCAAGTGCGCGTGCACGATGGAAAACGGTGGCGCCCGTTAGACGTTCGCGTAGAAAAACACGAGCGGTACGTCGAAGTACGACAAAAAAACTCGTCGCTGACCATCTGTCTATCTGACGTGATCCGAAGATAGCAAATCGCTCGGACTTCAGCCTGGCCAAGACCGTGGAGGCCAGTCGCGTGACCAAGGAGATCTTACCGCGTACCGGAAAGGATTTGAGAAGACTACCCATGCCGTTGATGTTCGCCAGCACTCGCGCCCGCAGCGAGGTCAAGGAGATCCAGCGGGAGGCGATGAGCGATATTAAACTGCAGGCGTTGAAAGACGTCCAGATGATGACCGATGTGAGTGACGCGCTGAAACATGGTAAAAGTCTGTGTGGAAAATCTGCGAAAGCGATAGAATTCCATCTGAGAGCAGAAGCGCTGAAGAATCTGTCCA
Source organism: Pogonomyrmex barbatus (assembly GCF_055798465.1). Taxonomy (NCBI): domain Eukaryota; kingdom Metazoa; phylum Arthropoda; class Insecta; order Hymenoptera; family Formicidae; genus Pogonomyrmex; species Pogonomyrmex barbatus. The sequence continues at coordinate 3,071,015 of NW_028297117.1, read as the reverse complement.
AGAGCCAGGAATTGGCTGATATCCGGAAATTCCAAAGGGAGACTGTGCATTCTCTTTGGGATGACAAGGCACACGGCAGATTGATGAACGAAAGGACTAAGGCTCTAATCGATGAGGATAAACTGACGCAGCCACTTGACACACTCAGCAGGGAACTGCGCGGATTCGAGCAGAAGTCCAGCAATTATTTTCTAGATAAGAGGTATCAAGATCGAAGGGCGAGACGGGAACTTTTTTACGGGTGTCGAGGATGCGAGTATTATAATCTTAAACATAGTAAATAAATAAAGATTATGTTATGATTAAGTTATCAAACTATAGAGAAAGATATTTTGATTTCTGAAAAGATAGGAATTCATAAAATCCAAATAAAAAATATTAATAATTGATATATGAATATGTCTAAAAAAATTCATTGTTTTTGTAACTTCTTATTTTTATAAGTCCCTTGTCTTATGATATTATTTTCTTTTAATATTATATATAGTTAGTATTGATTTTCAGAAACGGGAAAAAAATGATTAAAAGTTGTTATTTCTAATATTTTCTAATATTTCCTAAGTGACTATATAAAACCAGCTGAAAATTAAATCCCAGGATGGATAAGGTAAATCTATTTAATAACAAATAAGAAAAAAATTCTTGATAAAAAAATCAATAAAAGATATAATTATTAAAAAATTTCCTAGGAATAGTCATGATTAGAATTTTAATTGTTTAAATAATATTTATCAAATTGTAGAAAATGAAAAGCTATATTTAAGATATTTATATTCAATATGAAATTAATAGCAAACAGACCAGTATTGAAATCGAGCAGCTGAACGCCCGTGTGGTAGAAGCCGAGACGAAACTGAAGACCGAGGTTCAGCGTATAAAGAAGAAACTTCAGATCCAAATCACTGAGCTCGAATTGTCCTTGGATGTCGCCAACAAGAATAATATTGATCTGCAAAAGACCATTAAGAAGCAAGCTCTGACTTTGACCGTAATATCGACACTTGCATTTGGCAATGCGTCCGAAATAACATCTGTCATACATGTTAAATTATCTTGTTTTTCAGGAATTGCAAGCTCATTATGACGAAGTACAACGCCAATTGCAAGTGACTTTGGATCAATTGGGCATCAGTCAACGCCGTCTCCAATCACTGACGGCCGAGCTCGAGGAAGTTCGCGGCAATTACGAATCTGTAAGTAGAAAAATTCATTTGTTGAACTTTGATACATTTGATTGACATGAGAAAAATTGAATACAGTATATTTGAAGAGTTCAATTTAACCTTCGCATAAGCAGAAATACGAAGAACAAATACTGTATTACTCATATAAGCGTTATGCAATAGCTGTATAAAGCATAAAATTGTGTTAAAAGGCTCTTCGTGCGAAGAGGACTGTCGAACAACAATACGAAGAGTCGGTTAGTCGCATCAACGAGCTAACTACAATCAACGTAAATATCGCCTCATCAAAGGCTAAACTAGAGCAAGAACTGGCAACTTTAGCTGGAGATTACGAAGAGGTCACCAAGGAATTGAGAGTTAGCGATGAGAGATACCAGAGAGTGCAGAATGAACTCAAGCACACCGTTGAGATTCTCCATGAAGAACAGGAGCGTATTGTCAAGATAGAAGCTATCAAGAAATCGCTGGAGATTGAAGTGAAGAACTTGTCCGTGAGATTGGAAGAAGTTGAGGCCAATGCTATTGTTGGAGGCAAACGCATCATTAGCAAGCTCGAAGCTAGGGTGAGGAAAGAGATGAAACTTTGATAATTTCGAATATTATAATTTTACATTTTCGATGTCTTTTTTTTTTTTTATAGAACAATATTTTTAAATACAGTTTAATTTTTATTTAATTTACATCTTGATAATCAATCATGTATTAATTTTTGCTTTTCTTTTGCTTTTATAATTCTCGCTATTATATAGATTCGCGACCTGGAACTCGAGCTGGATGAAGAAAAACGTCGACACGCCGAGACTGTGAAGATACTGCGTAAGAAGGAGCGTAACATTAAGGAGGTAATGATTCAAGTGGAAGAGGATGCGAAGAATATTACCCTGCTGCAGGAATCGCTCGACAAGGCCAGCCAGAAAGTCAGCATCTACAAGAGGCAGCTGCAGGAGCAGGAAGGCATGTCCCAACAAAGTGTCACTAGGGTTCGCCGATTCCAAAGAGAACTCGAGGCCGCAGAAGATCGCGCCGACACGGCGGAGAGCAACTTGAGCCTGATACGCGCCAAACACCGCAGCTTTGTTACCACTTCAACTGTGCCCGGTTCCCAGGTATACCTTGTTCAGGAGACGAGGCAGGACCTGGCTTAAAACAACCATCGTCAATATCATCTTACCCTTTGTCATTTCGAACGCCGTGTCGTTGTCTTTACGAAAGTATGTATGATAAAAAGACTATACAAATATATGTGTGTATATATATATATATATATATATATAAAATAATGCAAAGTAATTAAATCTTTTTAGTAACTTTATTAAATACTTATATAGTTGACAAATAAAACTTCTTGACAATTGCATAAAATTAATGAATAAAAAATTATATTTTTTTAATTATTTATAAGCAAGGCGAAAAATTAATATGGTGTTTGATGATTTTAACAGGCATATCGATAACGAGAAAAAAAAAGAAAAAAAGACGCGACATCAATTATCATCAGGGCCGAGAGAGTTTTCAACGGGCCGCACGGCGCTGTTATTTTCGAGGGGTTAAATTGGAGCAACCAGAATACGCACCTATAAATATATAAATAACGATGCGAATACGTTACTTACTGTCACGTAACGACCCGTCGTAAATTCGAAATTACTTGGCCAACGAAATGCGATATATTGTACAACGAAAACGTTAAAATAAAAAGAAATAATGCTCATTATTTAATAAATTTACACAAAGCATGAAAAACGTCAAAATTAAAAATCAATATATATTGTTCAACAAATAAGCAACAAAATCTAACTTCTCGTCCCAATTATGTGAATATAATCGGTCATAAGGGCAGAGAAAATGGATAAGAAACAAAAGAAAAGAGCAATGGCAATTTACGCCATTCTATACGCGCGTGTCGCAATTGTATTTAAATGAATAATTTTAATTCTATTCTATTATTATATAGATAGGTATAACTATTGCCCATATACACAATTCTCACTCTGTACAACATACACAATAACCTGTGTCAAACATTAATTTAATAAATAAACTGAAACGCGTACGTACGAAGACACCTGTATGCTTCATTTTCCACTTCTCTAATAAATATAAAAGCGATAAAAAAAAGGCATCAAGTATATACGCCCTACAAAAAATATGTTATTTGTACAAAAAATATGTTATACAAAAAATATTATAGAAAAGATTTGATATCTAAAACTAATACCAAAATAAGTGCCAAAATCTAATGTAATTATTTGTATTTATAAGATATTAATTTGTTACAATTTTGTTCGTGATATACAACCGAGTTTCTTTAAATTAAATTGAAAATTAACAGTCAAAATTTGTTGTGTATAAATTTGGCAACGAGCCATTGTCGCCAAAAATTTATCAATATATCATTGATGAATATATTAAAATTATTAAACATATCTATATATCATAGAACAAAATTATTAATGTAGAATATTTCTACCTTTCTGTAAAAATTTTCAATATTAATAATTTTATATAGATAAAATATAAATATTTAATATCATTTAAATTTCACTATTTGAAATATTTTAATTATTACTTAATTATTACTTAAAAATGTGATATGATAAAAAATATCAAGGAAGAAAACAAAGAAGTTTACATTAAAGTAAATTTAATTTATTCGAGCTAATTATTTTTTTCGGATCACTATGGCGTTTATTAGTAGGATCCGTTTAGAGGCCAGATTTGTGAAGCCCAAAACGTACAAGAGTTCTATTTCTAATCATACATCTTATAAATGTTTTAACCTTTTTTTATTTATTTTCTGTTCCTATTAAATCCTGTCTCATACATTGGGCTCCGATAATCTTGCATTTTCAATTACAAATCAGGAGTTAATAATTAATAACATTAGGTACGTATATCTATTAACAATATTAAGATCCATCCATACCGCCAGGCACGCTTTATACAGCGGCAGCAATTAATGGTTGATTTAACACAACACACACACACACACACACACACACACACACACACACACACACAAGTCACCAGGTTTTGTTTTACAAATCGTAGAAAACTCGATTCTAATGACAAATGAGCGCATCATAGAGTCGCGAAACGACATATTGTTCATTTGTTATTAACAGAAAGGTGGAAAAACTTTATCAATTTCGATTGTTACAATTGAGTCACAAAACACGCGAGATACGATATTGTGGTAATTATAGAAAACGGTAACTCATGGAATCGTCGCATGTTTGTGACTTCTCAACACTATAGATCGTTTCACTTTAAGAAAAGTAAACATTTCAGTCTTTCAAATATGTGTACCAAATTAAGCAGTTTTTTTAGCAAAATATGTTCATAGAAAGAGTTGTTGCTCTCCATTCTCTCCTTTTATTACAATTATAATTTGCGACTTATGTACTTCACTTTTATTACATTTATAGTGCACCATCTCGCAAAATGTCTGACATTTCACAAACAACTCCACTCAATATAGATTTTATTCCACAATATATTTTGTTTTATATAAGTTGAAACTCTGACTTATTATTTTCTTATTTCTATTACAATACGAGCCGCCAACACTTCGCAAGTTTCTTTATTTCGAGATAAACCTTTAACAGCAACAACCTTCTGTGACACTATATTCATCGCGATATATTTGAGAGCAGATGGAAAAATAGAAGAAACGCGACATGTCCATTATAAATGTTACGAGTAATCAAAGAGGAAACGGTACCATTCATTAATTCATCCACCCGTTGTTACGAAAATTACAAGTGCTCATTCTATCAATATGTAAGTTATTGATAAACATTTACATCATTATGTACAGAGTATTATACACTGAAATGGGAAACACTGAGAATAGAAATTATGATATAGCAATAATGAAACAATAAACTTATCGCCGCTAATAATATTACTAATAGATATTTTATCTAATATAATAACATATCTAAAAAAAAAAAATGTATCTTTATACAAATTGCTTAACAATATAATTTGGAAGCTTTGAAATATTTTCTCTCATAAGTTTTATTTGCGCCAAATAACTAAGTAAAAAGAAAAGAATAAATTATTAGTTTCGGACTGATCAAATAATAAAAAAAGGACAGAAAATTATAAAAATTATGACATACTGAAATTTATATGACGTACTTAGATTTTTATTAATAACGCTCAGGCATATATTCTTTTTATTAAACAAATATTCGAAATTTTATATAATACATTCAACACAATCATTAGAGCTGATTTTTTTAAATGTAAATAACTCTACAAAAGAACAAACAACACAAAAAAGACAAAGTAATAATTAACTACAAATAAAATATCGCAATTATTAAGTCTCTGAAGACTTGTTTAATTATAAAGAAAGAAATAAATAAAATAAAAGCTCTTTGCTTGAAGGTCTTATAATTATCTAAAATTTGCAATCTTTTGTAAACCATCCAAACAAATGGAAAATATTTTTGGTTTATAAACCTTTAGTAATAGCTAATTAACTTATTTGCATAATATAATGTACAGTATCATCGATTAAGAAAATCGCACTGTCCTGATTAAATCGTTATAAATGATCATTCTTTATTTATAAAACTTAAAACAAGTTTACATTAACAATATAATTTTTTAATAGAAATCGATATTCTTATTTTGTAAATATAAAAAAATTTTTTTTTATTGTGATACAATAATTTATTATTACGATACGATAAAATAATTACTTACAAATTAAAAATCAATAAAATGTGACGGAACAACATAAGATAATGATTAAGATAGAATGATTATATTTCATATCTAATGTTCTTATTTATAAAAAAAATAAAAGTATCTGCAAATTTAAATTTCATGCAGTTGTATTACATAGCATATAAAATATAAATAATATGATTAACGTAATTTTATAATTTTCTTCTTCTGATTTAAAACAAAATATTTCTAAAATATAATTAATAGTTTCCTTTAACAATATTTCTGTAATATGTAATATAAAATATATCAGAACAATGCGATTTTCTTCAAAATAAACAAAATAAATTTCTTCTTCTCACCGGTAATCGTAATAAACACTGGTATTATCTAAAACGTAAAACAAAATAGACGGCAAATCGTCTTAAAGGTACAAGTTTCTTTTCTCTATCGGAATCGATGCTGGCATAAATGCCGCGTGTACAACATTCTCTTCTAATTTATTGTTACTCTTTTGTACAAATGTATGGGGAGGCTTAAACAGTACGGAGTGGAAAAAGAGTGCAAAAGATGAAATATCATTTGGCAGTTCGGCATTTGTCAAATATATGTAAGTCAGACTGTTTGACAGTTCAACGACCCAGTTGCAATCCCGGCATTTCAAGTGACATTAAGATGAATTCAAGAATGACGTTAATATCGTCGCCTGGAAATATAACTGGCAATGGCTATGTATATAAAGAAGAAAAATATCTTTTTGTTTTTCTGTTGTGTTTAAATCTCAACTAACAATATTTGATATTACAATTTAAATAGTCAATTCTACATGTTACATTAAAATATCTTCTGCTAAATATGTGTAAACTGAATAAAATTCATTTAGCAGATTATTTTTGTCTTATATTTAGTCCTTAAGCTTCCTTAAAGCTTCTCAGGTTTGGTGATTATCAAGTATTATTCTTCTTAAAATTGGTACGGTAATGCATAGGAATTAACATCAAAGATATTTTTCCTCGTTCCGGAGCGAGTACAACATGTGGGAATATATTATTATTCTGTCTCTCTCTCGCTTTAGTTAATACTCGGTCAGGTATTGGCACAGAGAGTTGTACTAACAGTATAGAAATAGCTGCGGGAAACATCAATCAAGTTTGCAGCGTTACGCTGATGAATTTGCGTATATTGAATAGAACATCACTGCAAAGCTTTACCAATGCATAAGCTATAGTTTACGTATGATAAATTAACCTATACATATATAACAGGAATGTATAAGAGTAAATAAAGAAACAAGGCTTCGTCTTTTCATTAAAATTCGTATGATATATTCGTCGGCAATTATGGCTTCTAATTTATAGTTAAAACATTTTCAAACTTTTGGTTATACTAAATTCAAGATAAAACTTACAAGAAAAATCAAGTTTAAAAATTTTTCAGAAATAAAAGCTTGTCCAAAATTTCATATTTGATCTAAAATAACAAATTTGACAATGTAGAATATTTAAATTAGCGATAAGACAACCCAGTCTTACTTCTATTTTCTCCATGATTAAAGATACAAAACAAATATTTAAATTAATTTTGTTATTTAAATATAAATTTTATAATTAATTTTGCAAGGAAAATATAGGATATAGTATTAAATAATTGAGAGAACATCCAAAGAATAACATTCTAAGATTAAATAATTAAATAATCTTAGAAAATGTAAAGATATCTTTCAAAAAAGCAATTTGTTTGAGAATTTTCTTTAAAAAAAATAGAAATAAGTTATAATAATAGACAACAAGTAAAAATTTTTTATTTAATAATAATTCATTTAAAGTTTATCTCAATAAAATATTAACTTTAAACATTTAAACATCTCTTTTAACGTTTTATAAGCCAAAAACAATTTAAATTAAATTCTAACTGAAGATTGTGTAAAAAATATATAAACTATTTTGAATGTTAGAATTATAATTAATGTGAATATTTTTGTATGTGTAACTTCAACCTTAATTATTTATTATTTACTAATTAATTGTTAAATTCTCAGTCTTTCAACAAATTGCTATTCGCGACGAACATATAACGTCATTCCAGTACAATCGTATTTACGATTTATTGTTTCATCTTATTTTGTTCGCCAATAATAAAAGTATTTTTTATATGCTAGTAGACAATTTTTTTTTTTAGAAACATTTTATCTATTTACAGCACTTCATTTTATTATTGCAGTGCAAATTGTTTTTAATTTGTACGACAATACATTTACCAATGTCCAACAGTTGTATTTAAAACAGTAAAATTTCTATTCTATTACAATAAGTATGCAAAGTAATCTTCAAAATCTATAACATAAATACATAATTATATATAATGTATATATTATGTATATATAAATACATAATTATATGTATTATATTTTAAAACATTAAAAAAAAATTGAATGGTTTATTTCAATTATTGGCACTGCTATATTTTACTTTTTAGAGATTTGTTCAAATAAAAATTTCTTTATTGTATATAGAATGTTTGATTCGATGATACAACAGCCGTATGCAGGTAGAACGAACCAAATTGAGCGGAAAAGTTCTCTATCATTTTCGCAATTAGTAGTGAATTAATAATTATTAAATATCACCGAATAAGCGCGTATCTGCCCGTCACTGACAAATAACAATCACATAGCGATGCTTAATGTTACGTGCGTTCGCGATTGCGCGAACAAATGTTCTGTCATTTGTAGACTTCATTAAATATCTCACTGCCCTTCTAATAATCGCGAACGCGTGTAGTGTGGAGGTAACATAATGTTGGACGATCACACCTCGCTGTACACTTGCATTCGTCAGTGGGCCAGGTAAATAGGCGCGCATTTAGCAATTTTTAATAATTAATATCTCATTACTAATTACGAGAATCGTAATCGTAAAATTAATAAAGAGCTTTTCTGCTCAGTTTTCAGATCCACTGCACACAAACGTGTATCTCGAATCAGATACCTTGTATTATTCTTTGTTGTCTATTAAAAAATACAAAAGTTATATTCAATTCATATTGTTTAAATTTTATTTACGTTAATCACGTAAATTAAAGACTATCAGCATTGATTTGTAAAAAAAAAAATCATATATAGTGTCTATGAAATTATGCAACTGGGTCAGAACATTGCATGTAAAAAACGGAAGAAGAAAATTAGTAGTACGACGCTCAATAGACGCCATCGGTAAAAAACAATACAAAAATACGATTATGTATTCGAAGGACTCTGTTCTTTTGTCTATAATATAATAATTGTAACCTCGCAGACTTTTACGTTGACTATTGGATGACGAAGATTCTTATTTTCCTGTTCTTCTGAATTCTATCGTATGCAACTGTGCCTTGCTCAACATTTATCTTCCACTCTGAATAAATCGTCTTCAACGTCCATCTCTGACTTCATCAAAGAAGTATACACTATATACACTTTTACCGATATAATCCATTAATCGTTGAAGAAAAGAAGAATTCGTTCGTGCATAGATAAACAATTTCTTCTATTCTTCGTCGAGAATTATAATTATGTTTCACAAAAGACATTCCATACGCATACTCATCGCATTATTAGTCTCGCAGTATACAAAGTTATGTACTTACCTCAAGCACTACGATTGCTTTTCAACTCATTGAAATACAGCGCGTAGATGTTAAAATTCATCTGAAGATTTTACATTCGAAATTATAAATAAAACAAATTTAATGTAAAATAGCATTTAATAAATTGATTTTTTTCAATATCGATATAGAGCATACTACGATAAAACTAATCCAAACAGCACTTGAACATAAGTGTGCCAGAAGAAACCAACTTGAAAATATTGTTCCTTCATTTAATTTCTCTTAAAAACATTATTGTTAATATTATTATTTTATATTTCTCTTAAAATTATTATTGTTTTGTACATAATTTTATATTTTACACTTGACTCATAAAGACTACATTTTAATATTAAAATTTTTTAAATAATAGTTTTTAAGTTATTACTTGTAGAAGATTTATCTGCAATGTTTTCTATCGTTAAAAAATCGCATTAAAAAAAATAGTAAATACATTTAAGAAATTATTTGAAAAATCCATAATTATATTTATTAATATCAGTTGATTTCTTCTTGCTATATTTGCTCATCTGACATATTTAATTGATATTTAATCATCTTCGCTGTATTTCTTCACACTTTTCTTTATCTCACGCAAAAAATACCCGAAAATATGGATTTTCCAATGATTCTCTTTTTTTCACAAATTTGTCTTCCACTTTTTTTTTCTTTCTTACCAGTTTTAGTTCAACTCCCGCTGCATTCTCGCATGCTTCTCATACTCTCATGCTCCTTTCATGCTACGATATATACGCGCTTTTGAGCTTTAATATCCTTCAATTTCAGCTTTCTTAGCATTACAAGAAAAACATTTCGAAAGTCTCGCCATATCATCACGTATCGCGCTCACTTTTCATATGATTACGCAAAAATATTCGCCTTGAGCAAAACATTCGTATGTATTTACTATATTAAGAGTATACATAGGGTCGACAAATAAAACCGGACGATGTGCCAAAATTTCATAACACCACACACGGAAGAGAGGATAAGTTTGGGGATATTTTTGTAACAATCCTGATATTTTATCAATAAGTGTTTATAGATTTTACGTTTTCGACAATAAAATCACCGCTTTATACAAATTATTTGACTCTAACTCGTCATCGTCGACTAATCGGTTGTCCGGTTTTCCTATTCACCCTCTATAATCATTTTAACTCGGCACTTTTTTCCAGAGGAAAAAGAAACCAAAAGATATGCATTTCTCTTGTGTAACACGATGTATGGTACAAGTTCTCAAGATGATTTTAATATCTGTACGCATCAGTAAAATTTTTAAAATGTATCTTTTCGAAACTGAGATAAAAAATATTATTCTGTTATGAAGGCTCTCCTTGCGCATAATCTATCATGTCCAGTCAGAGTTGAACCAACATGTTTAAATCTTACGCGGTATCCCAATTATTTCCGGCAAATCGACATGCTTGTACGAGCGTATTAATCATTTCACTGAGGTAACTTGTTCATAAGATCGGTCTAAGCAATAAACAATTCGGTTAATCGAACACTTTTATTACATTTTAATGTAACGGATGTGTGTGTGTGTGTGTGTGTGTGTGTGTGTGTGTGTGTGTGTGTGTGTGTGTATAATTATATATGTGTGTGTACATGCGAGTAGTGTTATTCATTAATATTAATCAATAATTGTTGCTATATAATAAATTTGTATACTTTATTATCTTAGTATTATTGTAATAAATATATAGCAGTGTTTTTATGTGTCAATATTTGCGTGTATCAATGACGCGTAACCGAGCAATCGTTTGATTAACCGAACGCGTATTGCGATTGCCTGTTGACCCATTCACTCGAGTGACCGATCATCAAGCTACGATATATCGGAATTGAAGTAATGTTTCTTTCTATTGCTCACGCGCTTGAAACGATCAACGCTTAAAAATCCACTTTATGTCTTTGTTCACGACTTACCGTAAAACTAATTGTAATCGTATAGTACTTCATTCGAAGGTCAAGGCTAGTTTCGCATAAGAAAAGATCCCAAAACTCCAGCCAGTCCTAGATTCTTCGCGACTTCTCGAATTAGCTCTCGGATAATATTTCTTCATTGCACCGGAAGCTCTATCACGTCGAATTTTAAGATAATGACGTTCACACAAATGATTCAATCAATTTTTGTAGCTTTCTTATCGAAGAACTCGGCAACTGCTTAATCTATTTCAGGTCATCCATAGCGCCATAATTAGCGAGCGATTTCTTGATCCTGAGTGCAGTTAGCCTGGCGGCAGCGTTATGATACCAACATTCCTTCATTACTTTCGACATTACCTGCAGAGCCTAAATAAATATCATAAATTAGCAATTAATTCACAACTTAAAAATGTAATATTAATTTTGCATAAACTCTTTATAAAATTTCAATAATATATAATATATAATATATAATAATATATAATACATAATCTTAGTTAAATTTTGAATTTTCAAAAACTTTGATATTTTAAATTTATATTTATATTTCTCCTTTAAATCATTGCTATAATTTTATCATATTTTATAATTATATAATGACTATATAAATATATACATACATATTATGTCATATACTTCAATATATTTTTAAATCGTTTAAAAATTAATTCAATTAATATATAAATATCAAAACAAATATTTTTAGATATATATTTTAGATATATTTTTAAAATTACAATTGAAGATTATAAAAATATTTTATTTATAATTTGTTCTTCAAATAATTATTTGAGATGTTAATTGTTTAAATTAGCTTTTCTGTCTTAATACGTACGTCAATCGATTGCCATCGATTCGGTATCGATGGTCGCTGTCGATCAGTGCATACAACTTTTCTCATTTCCTCAATAGTTGGATCGGAAGGCACCAAATCGTAAAAGGGCAACTGATACTCGTCGTGAATCCCGCCGACATTGCAACGCCTAGCGATCTCCCAGAAGATCAGACCGAGTGCGTACACATCGGCCCTCTTGAACGAGTCGAAGTGGTTCATGTTTATCGTCTCTTCAAGAACCTGAAAGCAAAAAACGTTCATACGAGTTGTAGAAGAGCTGCTTTCCTGACTAAGTGCAAACTCTTATCAATTGTGTTTGATATTTTTATACAATAATTATTATTTATCTGTTTTTATTAAAATATATTTAATCTTTTTTTCAGTTAATGTAAGAATTGAAAATTTGATTGTGTTAATATCTTTTAACAAAAAAAAAAAATTAATTTTTGATATTTTGAGTTAAAAGAATATAGAGTAGAAAGATATATCTAATTTCAAATTATTTAATAAAACTGACTATATAATTATTGTAAAATATTTCAATGTGTTATTATCAATAATATATTGAATAGTATTATCAAAAGTAAGTAATTAGCATTTATTAATATAATTATAATGCTGTTCCCTTTTTTCCTTTTAAATAGCAAATGATAATACTTCTGCTTTTTATATTTAGAATCAAAGAAATCTTTTCCATGGTAGCATAATTACTTCAGGCGCCATGTATCTCTTCGTGCCGACTCTGTTATTGAGTTGAATGTCGACAGTATCCGTGATTACGTCGTGCCTGGCGGCCAAACCGAGGTCGCCTATAGCGCAGGTACCATTAGTCTTTACGAGAATATTTTTTGACTTCAGGTCCCGATGAGCGATGGCTGGCTTGCCTTGCGTGCCGACTATTTCCATGTGAAGATGCGCCAAACCAGTGGCGATCGACAAGGCCATCCTTATCATACCATTCGTGTCGACGGTCGATCTGTTGAGATAATCGAAGAGTGAACCCTTCTCATGATAATCCGTAATCAGCCACAGCTGTGTCCACGTGCCGTTATCTGAAAAAAAGAAAAACATAAAATGACCTCCACCATTCTCTCAATTCAAAATATTATCCAACATATATCTAAAAAAAAATTTTACTGTAACTGCTTTCATAAAACAAGCAAAGTGATAAAATATGTGAGGAAAATCAATAAAGAACACAGCATTTTAATATTTTATGTAATTTGAATAAATCATTTCAATACTTTGTAAAATTAAAATTACTCTTGATACATTTCCAAAAATAAAATGTTTGTAATTCAATATTATTTCAACATTACTTTTTGCATTTGTTTGACATTACTAAGCTAGACGTTACTAAGTTTAATTTATTATTTAAATTTAAAACGCACTTCTTTATAATTAAACAAACTAGCATATTTGCATTATAATATTCTCCAATTGTTAATTTTTAAAAAAAGATATTCATAATTTGTGTTAAAATCATTTTTATATTATTAATGTCAACGAATAGATGTTCAAAAGATACATTCGAAAAATTAACACGTTGAAAAAAGTGCTAGATGAACAAGTGTTTCTTAAGCGTTATTTGTAATTCCGTTAGGATTTTTAATTTAAGTAATAATTGTAAAAAAAGAAAATGGAATGCACACCTTTGTTATCGGCAGCGATAAAACCTAGGATATTGTCATGCCTCAGCATCACCGTCTGATAAATTTCGGCCTCCCGAAACCAGGATCTCTCTTCTCGCGAGCTGAAAATCTTCACGGCGACGTTTTCACCCCGCCAACGACCACGCCAAACTTCTCCAAAACGACCTTTTCCGATCGTTTCCACTAGCTGAATCTGGCGCGCTATGCTCCGCTGTACCAGAAGTGGCAGGCCTACTTGAGAGAGAATGGGCATTGGAGAACGTAAATTTCAGTATGATTAAAGATGATTCACGCGTCTCGTGTTTGTACATTATGCCTGATCGAGAAGAGAAGAGATTAAAATATGTATGCAAAATATGATAATTCCATAAAAAAAAATATCAGTAAACAAAACTGAGCTATGTATCGACGCTCAATGCTTTGCATTTAACGTAAGTTATAAAAGGTAATTAAATTTAAGTAATTAAATTTTAACGTAGCGATTTCTACACACATTTTTATACGTTAATAACGTATTATATTTATAAAAGAGTATACGAAATGCATGCATATACATATACACGTACCGTTACATAAAGTAATTTTTATTTGTTTTAAAATTCCAATAATTTTTTTAAAATTATATACAATGAATAATTTATGTACTATTTTATATACATATTTTGCTAATTGTTAATTCTATATAATAATAAAACTAAGAAAATTATCAAGAATTATCAAGAAATTATCATAATGTATCAAGAATTATATTAAAACTCTATAATTTTAAATAGCATTATTATGTAAATTTGCAATTATCTTTGCATTCTAAATAATTATTAACAAATGTATTTATGATTATATTTCCATAGAAGTGATGATACTTCTATGAAAACACTTTTATTTAAAAATTTTCCATAAAGAATTCGAGGGATTTGCCTTTTATCTTATCGTTCTACTCCTATCTGTATCGTCCTAATTTACCATGATTAACTTTAATTTAATTTGACCTACCTGAGCCACTGCCACTCGTAGTCATCTCCAACATGTCCCTGATAGTAACGCCGCCCAGAATCGGTCGGTCCGGAGCCTCCAGTGAATCGTCCGGAAAGTGCCTAGCCGGCCTCTTTTTGGTCACGTGTATATGATAGATTGTCATTACGACCACGCAGATCGCGCATATTGGTACTGCTATCGTCAAGGCCATTTTCCAGGTGACCCATGTTGCGTCATCACCGCTCGATGACACTTTTGGCAAGATATATTCGATTATTATTCGCACGTAGGAAGCATCGGCGAAGAAACGCTAATTTCAACCTTGATGACGCCATGTTCTATGCGTTATCATACCAAAGGTATGATGTACCAATATCAGAGATATCCAACCCGTAATACATTTCTGACAATACGCTGGCAATATTCTGGCAATATCCATGTATCGCCTCGAAGTTTATGAACAAATTACATAAATTCGGGGACGTTTTCTTACATGCAATTTTATTATCTAATTAGAGGAAAAAAAAACATTCTTTTAATGCTAATTATTTTATGCTAGTTAATATTTTTATTTAATAAAATTTATTCAAATAATTTCTAGGTAAAAAAAAAAGTTGAATACCACTGATCTTGGAAACGAAAAATTTCATGGAGGTAAATGAATTGATTACAATTGATCAGTATTGCGTATTATTGATTTAAAAGCAAGCAAGCACGAGCAAAGCTTTTTAATTCAAACAATAAAAAGCTATAAGATAAAAGCGTGGGAAAGAAAAAAAAAAAAGAAAAAAAGCATAAAGCATAATTGTGTTAGACAAAAAGACATATATAACAAGATGCTAACAAAATAGATAGCTCAAAGCAATTTCGCAATGACAGCAGCCATTAAATAAACACATTGTAAAATTTGATACAACATAGACAGGATTTTAGACTAATCAGTATAATGACTAGAACCCGGAGGTCCGTGCGGTTTCTTACGCTGTCATACGCTGCGTGGGAATGGATCAGGAGCTCTCGCTGAAATGAGATAACAATGTTTCTCGAGAAGACCCGACACTTTCATACAATAGTGCTCCACGCATAACATGGAAAATCGCACAAAAAATCCAGGTCCTAATAATGATCAACAATTTAATACATACTGAACTTCCAAATCATAAAACTGAAAAAAATGTCCCAAGAATCTCTTTGAAAATATCGGATAGTGCATTAACGTACGATTGCGTCTTGATGATTTGCTGTTATTTTATTGTTTGCTAATTTTCATTATCATTACTGTTTCAAATTTTATATACGATCTTAACACTAGAATATTAAGTAAGTATTTAGCATGTAGGATAATATTTAAATCAAGTTATCTCGTATAAATAAGATTTTCAAACAGCCTTGAGATTTATTTTTACAAACTTTGACAGATATTAATAATATAAACTGTGAACAAAAACAATCGTTTGTCATAGTTTTTATGTCCACTTATATCTAGATGTTCTTTTTCTATTAAATCTCCCCCGATGATAAATTGTTCTAGTGTTAAGTTATCTTTGCTATGTGATATTACTTAAACTTATGTTGTAATCACATATAGATAAATATTTTCTATCTTATCAAGACAAAGCACGTTATGCACATCTTTATACATACCTTCGTACCTAATAGTATTGAAGAGCATCTAAAATATGTTCTTTCGAGTCAAAACACACACACACACACACACACACACACACGCGCGCGCGCGCGCGCGCGCGCGCGCACGCAATGCTATTAATCAATTATTATTAAAAAATTATTATTAAAAAATTACACAAATGTTAAATAAAAATGGTATTAAGTAAAAGTCCATCAAATTATTATAAAATACCGAAGGACTATTTATTCAAAAATAATTTGTTTACATTAGTTAAATAATTTGTATTTTTAGCTTTACAATAAAATAAGTCGAAGTATCTAATAAAGAACTGAGATTTATAATAAAAAATAGAATTTAAGAACTATAAAATGTATAAAACATAAAAATATAAAACATAGATTAATTTTTTTAATATAAATATTTATATTCATTATATTAAATATAGAGTTAATAATTTTAAATATAAAAATGTTTAATATATCAAAAAATTTGTTTCTAAATTAATTTCTGTTAACTTCATTCTCAAATTCAAATTTTAATTAAATAATTGTACAAAGTACAAATCATTTTTTACGAAAAAAAACTTTTTTGAATTAAGATAGACGTAACACGAAATTCATTCTGCAGTTGTGCACGTGACGGTTGAAAGGGGAAATTGTAATTTAAATTTGTAAATATTCTAAAAACAAATAACTATATAATCCATTTTGGAATCAAACAACTGCGAAATTCAATTGGTTATCGAGAACCATGTATAAATGGAACCATGTGTAAATAGGACGAATAGCGATATAATTGGATATTGATCTCTGTGAAGATTTCAATGAGATGAGGCAACATGGCGAAAAAACGATTGAAAACGACTGATGAATGATCGCACATTCAACGATGAGTCTTCTAGTAACAATGAGATATACACCATGCTAATATTAACAAATAAATATGGGGTTCGTACGAATATGTCACTTAAATAATTATTTTTTGTAGGCTGCTGTTTCGTCACATAATATTTTTGATTACAAGATAGATAAAAAAATATAAATATTATAATATTTTTAAGCTATATAGACAAAATTTAAATTCCTATCCTTTTTTTATATGATTTAGTTTCTATAATAATATACTATATTCTTCTAATCTTGTAAAATAAAATATACTGTCTTATATTATATTATATTATATTACTTTAATATTATATTATATTATTTTAATAAAGTATAACAAAGTTAAAAAAATTGCCAAATTTGATTTATATTTATTGTTTATTGTTATATATTTATTGTTTTCCATATTTTTTGGCACTTAAAATAAACAAAACATGAAAAACAAGATTGTTATACAATTTGGAGTGTTTCTTTCACTTATACTTGATTAGTCTTTAATTAATTAATTTTTATTGAGAAAAACGGATATTAACGGATATATTTCTTAATAAAATAGAATTAAAATTAAAATTTCTATTAAATATGGCAGAGTTCTACACATTTTAATAATATTGATAATATTTAATATAATTGTAACTAATAAAACGTCGATTTAAATCGTCGATTTAAATCACATGAATGTCGAATGTCGTGTGATTCCACAAGCGAGCACATAACACGCGTATTTCATGTTAATATCAAATCGCAGCTGTGCGGATATCCACTGATAACTGGCCGTCCTCGTGGATTTATTAGAGCACATATAATCGATGAATATCGCTTCCAACCTGTCCCATCATCTCTTTGTTTAAATCGTATCGTGCACGCCTCGTTACTTTACATTCGAAATAGTACATTTCATTTGCATTGGCAAATTACACCCTCGCCCACCCCCCACGTTCACTTTTATTCGAAATTCACTGACATGTAGATATTAACAATGTACTTTCCACATAGCTTTAAACACTTGCAGTATAAATAACTAAACACTTGCAGTATAAATAACTAATAGATTTTAATGAATTATAAATATACTACAGATAAACAAATAAAATAAAAACATAATCCATCTATTATTAAAAGTATGCATATAGCTCTCACTCACTGCTATAAAAACATGATTTAGTACAAATGTCTGCATTCGCTGACCTTTATATATTTAAATATATTAAGATGTAGAGAATATGAGGCTCTCTCTCTCTAATTTATTACATCAAATTGTAATTTCAGCAATCTCAACCGGAACTATTAACATATAACATTGGACGTTCTTCTCATACAAACATATATGTACAATATGTAAACATTAAGTTATATTTCTTTTATACGGATAACCAATTATCTAATTATTTCAAAATTCTCTAAATTTTTATTTGTTTCATAATTTCGTAATAAATACCCTCATCCTTTTTATCAACTTTTCTTCGCATTGCAAAATCCTACAGTACATATATTTATACGTACGGCAAACCTATATTATCTTATCTGCACGTAACGTACATAGAACGTTATCTGCATTCTCTCTTTATTACGAACAAGAGATATCGAATAGAGAATAACGATATATAAATATGTGATTCAACGTTTTCAAAAATATTTTAAGTTCTGTAAAAAAATAGCTTTTATAAATTATGTAAAAAGTTTATTTTTTAACATGGATAACAAAATATTTAAATAAATATTATAAAATTAATTAATCTTAATTTTAAATTAGCCCTTTTTAAAATTGAGATTTTATTTAATGTTAAAACATCAAAAATTAAACGTGATAAAAATACAGATAAAACAAATACTAAATTTAAAATAATACATTCAATTTTCAATGATACAATTACGATACATTACGTTCATTTATATAATTTATAATTTTTTAGACCCTCTAAAGAAGATAATGCATATATTTATAATTCAAAAATATCTTCCATTATGTAACGAAACAGTAACCGTTTTGTAATAAAATACCAATTTTTATTTAATAAAAAGTCGCCCAAAAGCGAAAGAATACAATAAACGCGATTAGGATAGAGAGGACTGTCGGTCGATGGCAGCCATTCTGTCCGTTCCTTGTCTTGTCAGCTTGGCACAAGCAAGATAAATAATGGGTGAAACATGAAGGAATACAGAGGAGAGTGTAGTGTGAAAAGTGCGCGCCCAGACAATTCACAAAAGCGTAGAAAATCGATAATCGATACCCCGCTTTTCTCATCACTGTCGTACGCGTGCCTTACCAAGGTTGCCATCGAAAAGGTCTTTTTCCCGCTAATTCATAATTCACAAAACAAAAAAACTCAAGCGCTAAAACAATGACGGATTTAAGACAGAGAGAATATATATTTTTAATTAAAATTTAAAAATTATAAAAACGAACTGTAATTAGAAATAGAATTAAAAATATTATTTATTTTGAAATTATCATATAATGTGTAAGAGAGGTATATAAAAATTATAAAATAACGGATTTAAATTTCCGAAATATGTAAATCCACCATTGATTTCAAATAATATTGGAATATAAATATAAAGCCTCAAAAAAGTTTCGCAAATTACATTGCATTGTTCAGGATTCAATGACTTATTTAAATATCCTTCTTTCCTTGCTTTAAAAGAATTTATAACTTTGCTGTAACCCTGAGTGCATGAATCAGAAGTTTCAAATGCGTAAATTGTTATATAAGTTGTTGATATAACAACGTATTCAAAAGTTACCAAATCATCACGAGACAAAGAAATAAATTTAATGTTCAAAAATTGTTAATTAATTCAATTGTAGATGTCCAAAACCAATTCTCTTTCGAATAAATTTAAATCGTTCATCAATCTATTCGCAACAAAAAAAACATTCAATGTGCAACAAATAAATTACTTTCTTAATTTTTTTAAACTATCGCGTGCAATTGTACGTAATAATCGCTATTAGCTATCTGCATAAAACATCTTGTTGCAACTCAACGATTACAAAGGCAAAATCTATCGTTCACATTATATCACGGACGGCTGATTCAGGATAGAAAGGCAGAAAATGCATCCGACCATAAATTACTTTGTAATTTAATAAATATATTACACAACGGAAATATAATTTTTATAAATTATATTTAAAAACTTAAATAAACATTAATATAACTTTATAAAATTAATATAACAATTTTAACAATTAAAATAAAAATGTTCATTGATAATAAAATAATATGTAAAAATACTGTAATTTAATAGTTTAATACAGTATACATAAATTTTCAATAATAAAATTTTACTTAAAACAGAAATTATTTATATTTAAAAACGTTAAAATGTTTAAACATTTAAAGGCAAAAATAGAAAATATTATTGATGATAGATTTATGCTAATTATGATAAAATATATATATATACAATTGTAAATATTACAAATTTTTATAATAAAAAAGAAATATCCTTTAATAATAAATAGCAATTACTGTAATAATACAATTGTTCTTTTATAACATTTAGATATTATGTTCAACTTTCATAAAATTATTTCTAATTAGAAAACCATTAAATTATCATAATTTTCTTAAAAAAAATTGTCAAAGTTTATGACGTAATATTATAAAATTTTAACAATACATCTGCTATCAGTTTCTTAAAACATATAAATATATCAAATGGATAAGAAAAGATTTTTAGAATCAAAATATGATTATAATTATATATTATATTTACACCAATTATTTGATTGCAAAAATCATTAATTTAATGACAATAATCTAATAATAGTGCCATACATTTAATATCATAAAATAAATCTAAGCTAAATTATGTAACGCAAAATTAATTTAAAATAATAGCTTTACCAATGAACGTATTTTTTAATTTTTTTTGTAATTTATAATTACAAAATTACAATCTCTAATACACATTATATTTTTAAAGATTATTACGAATTTTCTCTTTAATTCATAGAATTCTTTTTATTTTTATTTAAAATTTTCTTTCTTTCTAAGTATTATCATTTTATTTATTATGAAATCAGCCATTGAATCCTTTAAATTTATTGTCCCGTTTTTGGTGAGTAGTTTGACGAAGAAATGAACTTCGTGACCAAAGCAACCTTGAAGGCGAAGAATCTCGCAGCAGCCGTTTTAACTGCAATTTATTGTACCTCCTTCGAGGTGGTTCACGAAGCGAGAATATGATCGACCTCTGGACTCGTGAGTAGGAAAAGAAGGCCTTAGATCGCGATTGCAGTAGTCAGAATGATCGCAACAGACGACCACGAATTCGATGCCATCTGGACCGCTTAGCGTACTGTTCGTCGTGCACCAGACAGAGTATTCGAAGTCCGGAAAGAAGTTCATCTTATTGTAACACCTGGGAAAATAATTT
The DNA here is from genome assembly GCF_055798465.1 of Pogonomyrmex barbatus. Classification (NCBI taxonomy): domain Eukaryota; kingdom Metazoa; phylum Arthropoda; class Insecta; order Hymenoptera; family Formicidae; genus Pogonomyrmex; species Pogonomyrmex barbatus. The sequence continues at coordinate 3,049,230 of NW_028297117.1, read as the reverse complement.
ACATAACGAGTACTATCGCGGACCAGACAACGGCGTTCGCATCGCCAAAAAGTGGAAACGCTCCACAGCTGCCATAAACTGTAAAATGTTATAACATGCTCATAGAGATTACAGATATCAGCAAATCAAGGAATAAGATTTTGACGAATAGTATCCAAAAACAAAAAATAAAAAGAAATAAAGAAATGCTAATGGCAGCATTTTTAACTGGCTGAGTATGCTACGTAGAGTTTAATAAGCTGCAGAAAAGTAATTAGCATACATCAAGACTTGATTGCATCACGATGTCGGTTAGCCTTGATCGTGATTAATTGATTTCCTTTTTTGTTATATTATAGTTGAAATTGTAATTTAAAGCCATAACACTTAAAAATGTTAAATCATAATTTAAAATGAGAAACATAGTTAATAATTAAAAATAATTTAAAAAACGAATTAATCATACTCGACAATGCAATTAAGTCTTAGAAAAGTTTACATATGTTTATAAAAGAGAAATTATTGTAAAAAGTTTATAGAAGTGACAAAGAGAAATCACAAAAAACATATATTTCAGTAATAATAAAACATTTTAGTAAAATATAAATATTTAGAAAGAAATTTAGAAAATATAAATATTTAAATAATATTTTATAAATGTATATGGTATTTTTCTCAGTTATATCTACATATGTAAACTAATACAAATAAATATATACATATATATATATATAATATTTTATAAAATTTGCATCAAAGTTCTACATGCACTGTATATTATTTGACGAAATGCTAGCGTACATTTGACGGCGAGATATTTCTCTTTTTTATATTTAAAAATAATTTTTAATCTATAAAAAAGTTAATTGTAAATTCTTTTCTTTCATAACTTATCATTTTGAGAATATTTTGATAACGCGTATCTTAAATTAGACTTTTATCTTTCAATTTATTGTAAACTTTATTTAATGTTATTTAATAGAAAATGTAAAATTTGTGAAATTTTTCAGGAAATTAATTCTGTTATACAAACTTGCTTGAAGACAAACACAATTTTAAATCTATCGAAAATTCAATATAATTTGACACAAATCTTATAGTATGCTCTATATGTATTAATTAAAATTCGTAAAAATATTGATAATAAAAGATTTTATTTCGTAAACAAGTAAACATTTTATTTGGATATTTTTTTAAATATCATAAAACTACTCAATAGCATACATAGATAATAAATACATAAAGTCAGAGACATGCGAGGAAAAAAAAAAGGTAAGAGTATTTTATAATTCCATTCTATTTCTAACCCTCACAATTTCGAAAAAGTTTTCTAATAAATTTTAATTTATATTGCGAAGGTTAAAAAGAACTTGATGTAAGATATGAAAGATAAATTATAAAATATATATTAATGGAAATATTTTAAAAATAAGTCTATAGATAAATAAGACAACAAATTTATCAATCACAATATACTTTTGCACATAGATTAAATTGATCTTAATATCTGATGCCAAGTTCTTCAGTATGTATTTCGTATAATAACGGACCAGATCGTCAAGTGTGCATAATACATTTTTGTGAAAGTTAATAAAAAAAAACTGCAAATCTTGCAAAAAATCTGAAGGTTACTACAGAAGGCGGGAAAGATATTTACAAAAGCCACCCTTTCTCGCATGGATCACGCAATCGAAGTTGCTACGGAATAGTACGTTAAAGAGTGCAGAGAAGAGAGCTATGACAACATGCTACCGGTTCACTCAGGAGGATTTCTGGCGTACAACTTGTAAGAAAGAAAATACAGAAGAAGATTGCCTTGAAGCGACTACAAGCTCCGAAGGTGGCAAACATCTTGATTGTTTTTCGAATAATAGCGAACGCATAATATCTCATCCAAATTAATTTTCTTGCCTTATTTTTTTCTGTCAATACTATATATTTTATGCTGAGCAATCGATCTAAGATCGATCTATATAAGATTTGTATAGATAACTCTTAACTTACTATAATACACAACAATATAAATAATATGGGCATGTGCTGCTCGGAAAGGACAGAAAAAAATTGGAGATATAAGTGGAGATAATGAAAAGTAATTAAATGCTATTGATCACGCTAATCTGTAGCACTCCTTACTGCTCACGCTACAATAAAATGTCACAGTATTCATTTTAACAAAATTAACTTAGACATTCATATGCAATATATCAGGAAACATATCTATAAAATAATGTGAAATATGCACAAGTACAATAAACATATATAATTTATATTAATTAAATGTTACTAATATTAACAATATCATAATGTGATACTTCACAATTCACTCTGATATTTATTTAATTAAGTTTTCAATTCTATATCTCATTATGGCTTCAGAAAAAAATTAAATTCTACAATACCATTATAATTTTAAAAAAATGCAAAATAAAATGGTTGCGCTTTATAAATAAATAATAAAAAAGATCAAAAGCGCATCCGCAAATAATACATGGTGTATATACGTTCACATGTAGCGTATAGCAGCGCTTTAAAAGCTTTCTACTTTACACAATATACATATATATATATATATATACATGGCACATGATATTATACAGCTATAGAAACAAGTGTAGAAACCTATACAATGAGCCAAAATCATCGTTAACGTTTTTAGAAGTTCCTTAATCAATGTAATTCTTCAATTTTTAGCAAAAATTCCAACAAATATTTAATTTGTAAGCAATTAAAGATATAAGAAATGTAACATATCAATATGTAGAAATACAAAAAGTCATACATAATTCTTCTTCTATTAAGTAAAGTTTATATTTATAAAATTTTTTTGAAAGTCTTAAACTCACGAATATATACATATATATATATATATATATATATAGTATTAAAAATATATTAATAATTAATTTATATTTTTACACTATAAAAAATAAGTATTGTATTAAAATAATCTACTTTGCAAATATCATAAGATGATTTTGGCTCATTTCATATGGTATATGCACAGATAACGGCAGCGGGAGCGTGACAGACTGCGTGTCAGAACGAGTTCGAGATGGTAATGCGAGCAAGACAAAAGTATATACATTAGCAAAGACTATGATGTAACACTTTATTCCGACTATAAAAAATAACTCGCAATTTAGCTACTTCTCCTTTGTTACGTAAAAACGCTTTAATAACTTAGCTCGAATCTTTATTTATCTCTATTTATTTTTCTGCAATACTAATATTTTCTTTTTAAAATCGCAAATACTTTAAATCAAATTTAAAAAAGTTTAATTTACTTCATAACAATTTAATTTATAAAAGAATATTAATGTAAAAGATTCCTACTAAAAACAAATTGGTACAGCAATATTGTTTCTTTAATATTATAATATATTAAATTATAATTAAAGATTCTCATAAACGATTAATTTAAATATATTCCATATTATAAAGAACGTAACTGTGTCAAATACTCTAACTACAAAAAATTCTAACTAAAAAATATATATATATATATTTAAATAATTATAATAAATATATTTATATTACTACATATATTAATAATATATAAATTGGCAATTAAATAAATATTTAAACAAAATGTGCATTGTGGGAGTTTAATGGAAGTTTATTTTGTTTAAGATAATCTTATGACAACAAAAAAGCATAAAAATTTAATTATAATTGTTGTAGCAATTACATGAACTTGTACATATACTACTGTAATTATGAACTTGAGTTTGATAATTTCAGAAATTTCAAGTAAAATTGCCCCTTTAATGCCCCTTTAAGTAGTTGCGTGGGATAGGTCAAACTTGGACTTAGTTTCTTTGTGCTATGTACAATTGCGTATTTCATCTCTATTCTTGTTAATTTTACAATTAGTCTAGATATTTCTAGGAATTTATTCGTACATTGTATTTATGTTACTCGTACTATTATAAAATAACTAATATAAATATTATAATTATAAATAATCGTCTAACCAAATGTTTAATTATAAAAATTATTCTCTTCGTGATGCTGCTTTCTATTCATTATAAAGTGGTAAAAAAAAAAAAAAAAATTATAAAATTCTGAAATTCAAGAAAGAGCGAGAATTTACACGTGTTGTAGAGATGAAAGACGTGTAGAAAAAAAAAAAAAAAAAAAAAAAAGAAAAGAAAGAAAGTGAAGAAAGAGAGAGTTGCAGCTAAAGCCCGTGCCACCTACAGAGTTTTCGTAACTTCCAGGTCTGTTTGAACTGTACCTTCATTGTTGCTAGGATGTAACACAGGTTTCAGATCCCGATTGCAAAAATCCTCTTTGTTGCAGCACTCGATGACGAAGGTCGTGTTTCGCGAGTCGCTCGTCATGCAGAAGATGCGCGGCTCGGGCTGCGACGCCGGCAGGTGTTTATGCACGCACCTTCAAGCCGATTTTGCACCAGTTTCAGAAAACGAGGTGAGGAGAACTCGGGATAGCGCGCGCGACGCGTTCTTCGCATTGAGGCACGAGATATCAAGGAAAACATTTCGTGCGATTTCAAAAGCAAAAACGCAAAAACGGGAAATTCAATCTCCTAGTAGCATGACTAAAGAGGATTAGCGCACTTCTAATGCTGCATTCTGTGAATCTGCTTCTACTTATATCGATTATTAATTATCGTTTAAAATAATTCAACCGCGTTAAATAATCTACTAACACGGAGTGAACGTTCAAGTATTGATTTTTCATAAGTATTCTCGAAGAGACTTTTGTATGTAAAGATGTATTAGTTATATTTCCTTAAATCCTTTCTCCATTAATTTTTTTTTAACTTCTAGGTTTCTACATTCTTTGATCTATTTTACCCTTAACATAACTAAAAATTTTTAATCCTTGAATTTAGATTATATTATTTTATCCAAAAGTATTAACAATTTTTCTCGATGTTCAATCAGTTTATTTAATGTACCTAGTAATACTGTTCGACTTTTTGTTATTGTGGACTTATATGACGGCTTATATAATTTGCAATAAATATATATTTCACTTTCTATCACTTTCCTCAAGTAAATTTCTTCTTAGAAAATTGCGCTTAAAAGTGATCAATCTTGTTTGAGTATTATAATAGTAGAGTATTATATTAGTAAGTAAAACTAAAAGTTTCTCATTAAATAAATAAAGTAATTTTCTAATTAAATAAATATATATTACATAAATATACATCTATTAATTGGCCAATAATATCGCGAGACCGTTTTATATGTATATGTACGCATTGCGAACACAACACGTTGAGTTATTTCGCATTACAATTTCACACGGATGCGGATACTATCGAGGAGATAGGAGATCACTGAGCAAACTCCAGCAAAACCGAAAAAGAAATATTCAGAAAACCGGGAGAGGATGCGAGAGCGGGAGAAGATAGTAGTCTGGAGGAGCAAGAGAAATCCGCAACACCGTGCAACTCAACACACTCTCGTGATATACCTGACATGTGGGGGTAGCCAGTGGTAGCATATCTTCGTGATTCCTGAAATTCTGCAACTCCTGTCGGGGTTGTAGCGTATAATGGTGTATATAACGCGGAGGCCCCCGCGTCGACTTGCGTCTTGCGACGTGAGTCTTTCTATCGATCGAGTTTGTTCTACTACAATAACCCCGGCAAACTCGAGAAAAGACTAGGTCTCGACTCGTCGAAACGTGTCAGATCGCCGGAAACGATCTTCAAAGCAAGCACATCTCGCACATTCTGAACAAAATTGAACTCGGCACAGCAAAGAAAATATGGGTTAGGGACAAACGGTAGACACTACGATGCAATGTGTGTTAGTTAGGATTCTCTCAAACTTGGCAATTCTACGAAAAAGCGCAGTATTCCACATACTTATAAAGAATGTTACTTTTAACACGTCTTTCGAACCTTTTTTATACTAGACCTTTTTTATGAGTAAAAAGAAATATTTTATATGCATATGCAAATTCTTAAAATTCTCGTTTTTATAACGTAAAAATTATATTTAACAAAATAAATATCAACATTGTTAAAATATTGTTCTATATAAAAATATATCGATTACATCAAATAATTTTTATCGTACTTTTATGTAAACTCGCTGTTGTTCTTCATCAATTTTCTATTAATATGTAATATGTTATCACAACTTTTAAATAAAATAATACGATTGATTACATATTTATTAAATAATTAAAATTACCGTTGCAAGTGTGTATTATTAAATATGCAAATATAATATTACTTCTGGAAAGAACTGTTCCTGTATTTCTTCACGCAACAGTCTATTAGTAAAAGGATGTCGAACGAACCGAAAACGATCTGTTTTGCTCGGAATAATTTCAGTTTCTTTAACTTGTTTCCTGGATGTGTATATGTATCATCGTCACGTGAAACTTCATTCGCAATATATGCAAATCGCACTTCGTCGCGACACGCGCGTCAAGGTGAACCGCACACGCGCCGCGATTCGATCATCATGAATCGCATGCGAACGAAATATCTCAGACAGTCGCGATCGTCATACATATCTTACTGACGTAAATACTTGTTGATTTGCGCTCGATCGCGTGATAATTGATTCCACAAGACGAGCCTCCATCGAATGACATCAGGGCGTGCGCTAACAATGCGAGAATGTAAATAAAGTGAATTAAAAATTGCATTAGATATCATATTATTAATATATTAACGTGATGATGTGACTTAAAATTCAATTAATTTATCATGACCAAAAAGAAGAAAAGTATTAATTAATATTTTATGCAAAAATTTAAAAGAAAAAAAATCTAATTCAACGATAATTCGACTATTCTAAATATAATGACTTTAAAATAAAATTTGCATTGATATTAAACATATTATAATATATAACTTTTTAATTATTTTTATTAAAAAAAATGATCATATATGTATGTATTAAGATCGCAAAATAAATAATTGCTTTTTTGGATATTTTATAAATAACACTAACTGTACGTAATACTTTTATACATCCGTCTTTAATTAAATGCAAATCGCGCATGGCAAAACCTAATAAGGATAACAACGGATGCTTCAAATGCAAAACAAAATGAGATCGATAATACTCAGGTATTGTAAAAAGATAGAATGTATGTTGTCAATACTTTTATTAAAATTTTTTTCTCGTTATTATGTATTTTCAAAAACATTTCTATAAAACATATATGTGTGGTTTGTTAATCTAAAAATGTCTATATAAAAACGCGTATATAAATTTAACGCAAATTTGATTTTCTACAGATAAACATGTTAGATAAACACGTAAATATAGACGTAAAACTATATAAAAATTAGACGGACATATTTAATATTAAATATACGATAAAGATAATACGTGATAAAGACTTACGCGTTGTTATTGCTACAAAAAAACATGGTGATTATAATTCGTACAAGAGCACATTTCCCAACTGTAAAAGAATTCACATCACTGACGATATAACTATATGCAATTTTATTTATTTATATGGCAATACTACTTTCTTCTGTCATTTTTGTTATTTAGAAAATCATGCTAATCACTCGATTTCCATGGAGTTAATTTGTGGCATTATGTTATCTATAATACGATTAAATGATAATACACACACGTATAGAAACAATAAAAGCCCTCGCTCGCGAACCCTTAGAAAAATACCTGAAGACAATTCGGATGAGTTGGGAGATAATAAAACTGGGTATAAATTCAGGTTGCAGAGGTCTTTATCGCAGCAGATCCGCGAAAGATAGGTGCCCGGCTTGCTGTTGCAGAAATGGGGTGCTTCCGGCGGCAGCCACTTGCTTCGATCGAGGCACCTTTCACAACATCACAATCCTACATTTAATCCGAAAAACTCGTACGTCAATCGATCGCACAAACCAAAATTCCGAAACTTTATATGTACTTTATATCTAGAGATCTTTATTAGTAGTAAATGATCCCACAACACATCCCTTGCATCGATTTCATAATTGAAGGTTTAAAAACATTAATTAATCTATACCTTTTAAAAATAGTATAATATATAAACATATTAATATTTTTGTTATACATAATATAACTCGTAATATAATAACTAAGTTTTGTTTTTCTGTCTACTTTCCTTTCTTTTGAGAAACTATTGCATTCATGTGCAGTACTGAATAAAATGTGAATCTACGAATCTTTTTGCATTATAATAGTAATTCTCTATGACAAGCATATATTTATTTTACCTATACAATTAATATACATTTTATATTTATGTATTTTACATGTATTATCATTTTATATACGTATTACTATAATTTTTATGTAATAACTACATGAAATGTCCAACGATATTTTGTATCACCTGTCTAAAAAAATTAAAAACAAGTAACTACAATCCCCTTTCAATTCTGATTTATGTACTTTCAATCGACATATTCTGAAATCTCATATGACGCGAATTCACGCTTGTGCCGCGACACATCGATACATTTTGCATTCATGCTATTGCATATAAAATTGCCTCGTGCTGCTTTCACACTACGGCCGGATCAAGTAATCTCGGTCGCGCTATTTTCAATGCGATCGAATTATCCGAATTATCCGTCTGGCGCATTAAGCATTTAGGAGCCGTCCGCACGTCTGCGACCCCAGATCGTCGTACCAGTCAGTCTGTCTCGGTCGATCTTGCTTGATTTTAAGAGTGCATCCTTCCCAAATAGGAATATCTTATAATCATTACATCGGCAATTACTAAGAGATAAGAGATTCAACTGCATCCTAAGATTCCTTCAGAATGTGTAATGTTCATGAAATAAAAAAGATTCAGAGAAGACATGGACGTTTTCAAAATTGATATCGGCATAATTAATATTCATTTATCCATTTATCAAAAATAAATAAATGAAAATAAAAAATGTAAAATTATATAAACTAGTTATATTATTATTATTATAAATCATGAATTTCTCTTAAAAAAAATATAGAATACTACATAATATTATAATAGTATAATTATTTTTACAATAAAGATTAAATTCTACTCTTTATAGTATTCTGCAAAATAACAAAATAATTAAATTTTATATTGAGTTTTATATTGAGTTCTTATATAAAATGTGCACTTTTTATGTGCATATATAATTTTAACACTTTATATAAAATTATTTTTATTTATATAGTCTCATGTTATATTTATAATATTACATTAATAAAATTCGTTCAAAAGTAACTAGTAAATAAATAAATAATGTCTAAAATCGAGAAAATATTTGCTTTTATTATAAATATATAAAATATGTAAAATACACTATATTATTTTGTAATTTTGTAAATTAAATAATGTGATAACGTATAAGTTAATGTCATATCAAACTAAAAATTATAAAAATTATAAAATTAAACTTTATTTAGTTTCAATATATTTCTTTGGAAGAATACTGCAAAATTCTATAATATATTTTATATTTGAATACATATTTGAAATTCTATATCGCTCATTATTAGATTTTCGTCCTTTATGATGATGTATCGCCAAACATCCATGATAAAGAAAATGTCGATCTTTACAGGGTTAAAGATCGAGTTCGTAGTATACTTCGTACGTACATATTGCGATATCTTTTCAACTTTTGACCCCTTTGATCATGACGAACGTTCGCGAGCTTTTCCGAAGCTATTGTAAATTTAGATAGATGCACTTATGCATCATTTGCGTATTAATTAAAGATACCAATAAAATTGCCTGTAATGTCAGGTGCATAAATTTCACTGTAAAATTAACTTGATTCTCAAGTATATTACACAATTTTCTACATAATTTTAGTTAAGTAAAATTCAATAAAAATATTATAACTCAATATAATTTTGCAATAAACATTTTTACATATAATTGTTCAAATATTTAAATAAATTCCTTAAAATAAAAAAAAATATATCAGTATTCTGTAGAAATAAAATTATATTCTTTTATTCTTCCTTTTTTTCTTATTATGTATTTATTTTAGAATAAACTCATAATAAAAGAAAGCATTTTTATTTTAAACGTTTTATTTAAAATATGACAATGTTTTATTTCAAATATATGTGAAGATAAATTTATATAGATTATATAGCACGATATCTTGAATAATTTTTCAGAATATCATTTAAAAGGTTTTAATTTTTTTTTATAGACTCTTTAAAATAGCATTAGGTCATATCAAATAATGAATTTCTCTTTCTAAGAACTTGCTTTGTAAGAACAAAAATGTAATCCTCTATAACATTTATTTTAGCCAATTTATATGAAACGATCCTCAAAAGTAAATTCATTTTTATTTACATGTCTTAAAAAATGATAGCACCTAGTTACAATAGTTTTATCTTATCTACTTAGATTGAATTAAAATTTATGGCTACCCCCACGCTCGCGCGCAAGAAACTTCCTCGTACGTATTCGAAATCAATACCGCGGAGGAAGGGAAGGTAACATCGAATTTCGCCCCGAGTTTGCCCTGCGATCGATCGCGACCAGAATTTCCATGGCCCATAGCGGTCGAACTTGAAATCTTACCACGCATCGCGTTCGACAGCGTTACCAACGCGACGACTGGCCGACAACAATAATTTGTTTTCGCCGAAATGGGCGTTAATCATGGCCCGGGCGAGAACGCGGCCTGGAAAACCAGCTAAACATTTAAACTACGTATTTAAACTACGACGAGAGCATCGATCGTAATGTCGAAGCAAAACTGCCGAAGGCAATCGTTCGATATAAACTGCGATATTTTTTGCGATTTTTTTAATAACCTAAACCGTTAAACATACAAATCTCATTTATAATAAATTATGTTACAAAATAAATAAATAAAATAAGCCAATAGTATATAGTCTCTAATTAATTAAACAAAAAAATCTTTTACGGACTGTTAATCCTTTGGAAACACTGAATTACCTTAACAAACACTGAATTACAAATAAAGTTTTGATAAAGAATGTAATTTAAATAAATAAATAGAAATAAAAGTAAAAAATTTATATCATTTTTATGCGTGTATATATCCCCCAAAATATAAACATTTTACACAAACTTATGTTAATGAATTAATAACAAATAAAAAATTAGAAAGTTGACTAAAATTAGAAAGTTGATTAAAAAAGAAACTCTACACAAAAATCTTTTAAGATAATTGTTTATTTAATTATTTAATTTATTTGTTTATTTAATTATTTAATTAAATGCCTTTGTGAGTTTTATGTTAACATTGATTATGCAGTGCCGTTACAACGTATATACTGAACTATATGTTTATTCGATAAACTTATTACAGATAACGCAAAAAGAACTGATAATAAACCCGGATCTTGTTTTGCTAGCTTAGAAAATTTGCATTAACATTAATGTCATTGATCGCTCACTAATAAGTATTGGACTAAACATCACAATAACTATATCCAATTCGTTATAGAACATCAAAATATTATGCCTGTGTTGAATCTTTCTTTTAAAATAGACTCAATTTTCTAATCGAGTGAAATAAATCATTTTTGTTAATATTCAATAATCTGACATATCCATTAATCTGTATAATGTACAGAAGACTAATAAAGTATATGATACATTTTTTAACATAAAAAAATATATTATATAAAATAAAATTGGTAGAATTTACCAGTTTCAATCAATATTATTCAATTGATGGCAAATCCACCGACAATCGAGAGATCGATCAATCAATAAAAGGAAGTTTTGAAAGTGTAAATCGCACATACTCATCAATAAAATCCACGTGCAAATACATTACCTTCGAGCATACGTAATGACGTTATTTTTTAGGCTCGTACTGGCGAAACAATAACCATCAGTTTCGCAGGTGTAATTTTTCTCCGGACATATATCGCAATAGCATTTCAGTTTGTTTTGTCCTGAAAACAAAGCGGAATTATTAATTAATTTAAAGTATAATATTAATAAGCAAAATATCAAAAAAATCTTTTAATTTTATTTTCTATATCAAAAAGTATTCTTTTGTGAAATTTTGATTAAATTGCAGGATTTTTACAATTTCCAAATTTCTGATATTAAAATCTAATAAACAAAATGTTATTAATATGTTGATGATAACGTTAAATTTATAACGGATTCTATAAGGATATATTGTGAGAAGTTATATCAAATATAAAATAATTGTTCACAATAATTGTAATTATTTTTCTTTTTCCAATTTATAGGAATATAAGAAGATTAAAATGTTTTTAAATTAGATATTTTCAAAAAATTAATCTTTTTTGTAATTGTGTTTACATATCATCACTACTCTTCTAATCGCTCTTATTAACATAATATCAATATGCAAATATATTAATAAATGTCGATATAATTGTAAATGTAAATAGATTTTTTCCACTTTTCTTACATAGACTTTTGCAACTAAATGTATGGATTATTTGATGATATCGAATTCTAGAGATGAAATAAATTTCGCGAAAGAGCGCTTGCGTGCTGCGGCATGAAATGGAAGAAATATGGGAAGAAAGATATTATCGTGAAACGTTATATGGCACTTACTACAATTGACGGGCAGTTTATTTTACGATAATATAATAGTCATAAGTTTTGTAAATATTGGCATATAATTTTTAAAATACGAGTGATAAATTTTGTAAATATTGATATATAATTTTTAAAATACAATAAACGATAAAAATAAAACGATTATTAAATAAATTTATCAATTTCAATTATTTTTAGAAATATATTTATGAAATATATCACACGTATTAGAAACTCAATAACTTATAATGAAATTCAACTTATCAAGAATACTTAGTTATCAAGAGAAAAATAAAAATCCAAAAATACCAAACTCATGTATTCTACTGTATTTGAAAATTTTACTATATGTATTTAATATGTATCAAAAAAGTTATGTGTTTAAAAATGGAAAGATATAAAAGAGAATATATAGAATTTGGAAAAATTCAAAAATTGAATAATAAACAAAAAGGCTAATGTAAGAATTAAAGAATATAGGGGTTTGATGCAAGTTTAAATTATGAAACAAACAGGCTCACTATTCTTCACGTGATTTCTGCTTGCCAAGATCAAAAAAAGAAAATAGATAACGCGTAAAAAGATAGTAGACTCAAAAAGACCTTGAAACTTGAGTGTTGTTGATTACACTCAGGTATCGCTATTTTTATAAAAGCTAATGCGGAGCTGCGATAAGCGCGCTGAAACTTTAGCAATGTATTTCAACATAATTCTTATGTGATTCGAAAAAAATCTTCAAATGAATACATGTCTACATCTGATAACATTGTGATGAAGCAATGTTATGTAATCTTTTGTATGCATAATCCTACTGCAAAATAATCATAATGTTTAATCATAATCATAATACAAAACACAATGTATAATAACACATCGATATTTATACTTAATAGGCTGAATAAGCTTTCCCCCATGTTATTCCAGAAATCAAATACACAGCATTTGAGTCGCTATTTATGTGATCTTATAATTTTGATCTGAGTAATTTTGATTTTTGCAAGACATCATCAGCGAACATCCGTTCACTTTAAGCAAAATTGTTTAAAGGTTACAGTCTATAAATCAAAATTATCAGGAGATAATAGTATAAATCGGGAATATATTTTGCATAATGATCTTGCAATTTTAAATAAAAAAGATACTACTTTTTGCTTTAAAAGAAAAGTTTCTTAAAGACATGCAAAAATCAAAATTACACTAATATAATAACACATAAATATAAATCTTGCGTTTGCATTATAAGTTGTAAGTTTCCATTATAAGTTGTATTAACATGTGAATGTGTATGTATGTATAGTGCGTGAAAGACTTACTAATAATTTATTCAATTCCTTTACAAAAAAATATTTTTCTGGCTAAACAAAATGCAAACTTATGCAAAATGTCTCTTAATTAGAAAAACGCATAAATAGTGTTTATTATATAATTTATTCATTAAATTTTTATTAAGATTAAATGAGGAATCAATTAAATAAATGTCACATACACTCTATAAGAAGATTATTTAACAACAAAAATAAGTTTTTATATCATAAATATAAATTATATTTATATAATTTATTTTAATTATTTATATAATTTATATTTATATAATAATATACATATAAAAACATATTCTATTTCAATAAAAAAATATTTTGTTTTTATGTGCTTTTATGTTTATGATTATATTACATACGTAGATATGTTTTCAATATATTTTAATTTATCGATTTAAGTATCGTTAGTTAATATAAGACTCTAATAATAGGAAAAGTACTGTCTCATCAATCAATAACTAATTCAATACAATAGTTGTCTCATCATGAGGTATAATTTTTTTCTATATTTAATTTAAACGATCAACATGAGCACTACAATCATAAATTCTGCATAAATTCATGAAACGATCGAATGTTTGAAAACACAAAACAATGACTATATTTTTACATGAACATTTAATATTAAATGTGCAATGTGAAATTTTATATATTATACTTTTATATATTATAAATATCAATTAATAATATTAACTAATTATTAATATAAATTAAATTTATATAGAATTTCATATTCAAATAAAATAATAAAATATATTATTAATTATTATCATTAATTATTATTAAATATTATCATATGCATACGTAGTGTTCCAAAAATCGTGGTATAAGGGAAAGAGATGATTCTTCATATAAAAATAAATTGAAAATATAGAATAAAAAATTTTTCCATATAGAGGTCTGTTGAGAAACTCGAGTTAGAATATTCCTTAAGTACACGTGCACTTGACTTGCCACCAATCTTGACTTTACCCAATTTGGCTATCTATCGTTATTTCTGTTCGTGTTTATAAACAGGATTTACTAATGTGATAATTTGTCTAGCATTACTTTTAATTTTTACTTTTGGAGTCACATTAAGAAAATAATTTTAGGACAACATTTCCGATTGTTCCGCGACTTGTGAAACATCCTGTATATGTACAATATTTCATATATACATATGTAAACTATAACTATAAATAAATTACTAAAAATTAAATAATATACACAATAATATTACACTTCTACTTCATATTATATATATTTTGTAAAGAGTAATGTTAATGTATTTTTAATATTAAGTAGAATAACCGGATTCTGCGATAAAAATATACAGAAAATATACGTACAGAAAATATCAAAAATAATGCAGCTAACATAATGTTGTATACTTGTTGTACACTAATAAAGGCGCTTTAATATATCAATTAAATATAAAATTAAATTGTTATTGAATTAATTTTAATTAAAATTGTTCCGTTTTTTTTATTTTGAATATTTTTTCAATCCCTTTAAATTTCTTTATTTTTAATTTTTAACAAATGTATGATTAAATTTATTAAATCTATTAAAATTCTATTTAAAAAAGAGAAAAATTATTTTAAGTATTTTAAAATACAATACAATACAAATAAATACACATTTTTGAAAAACGGTTTTTGATTGTTTTATAATAAGAGATTCAGTTTAGATTCATATTATTATTCATCAAAAATAAATTGTATATAAATTACATTAGAATTTAATTACTATCGTCAACAGTTCTTTTTGGAATCATATATTTTATATAATCATATATTTTATTATAACATCTCGTTTTCTAAGATAAAAAACAAACAAATATTTTTTTCGTTACCTGATATCGATCAAAATCGCGTCATTTAACCTCTCTCCGTATCTTGTAAGAAAAAAATATTATGATTTCGATGTCTCATTGGACAGTAAGATGACGTGCGTGTTAAATATTATCTACATATTGCGTTCGATTATAGATTACTAAAAACTTAATATGATAAATATATATGACTGTGTTGAGAATATAACGACATGTTGCGCAATGTAATTTACACACAGTTGCGCTGATATGGGCGTCTGATATGCGGCTATAAATAATTGTTTGTCCTATATTTTAATTACAATGTGTTATTATAAAATTCATAAAATCTTATCTTAAAATAATCAAAAATATATGGTATAAAGTAATGTACATATTTTGTTTCTTTTTCTTTTATACTTATAATAAAATTACAAAATAGATATTTTATTTTTATATAAGACATTCTGTTATTGTCGTATCTCTTGTAAAGACTAAAACTTATATTAAAAAAGTCTCGTATCATTTTTGCGTGTGATTTTTGCAATAATTAATGAGATATTAATTTATAAAAATATATTCACGCGTATATTCACGCAAAGAGACTGTCTGATATTGTATGCACTTATGGTTGTTAAGAACGACGAGATGTTTGGATATGTGTACTATAAACGGATCTATACTTACACACACATTTATAAATCGTACGTCCAACATATCTCCGCACTTTTAAAAATTATAAGCACACTCTAAGGCTGTTCTTTCAGCGTAGATGCACACTCATTCGCAAAATTGTATAAATTAATATCTTATTAATTATTGTAAAAATCACAAAATGGTAAAGGATTTTTCTATCTATAATTGATAATATTCATCATATTTGCAAACAAACACTATGTCAATAATGATTAAATATTTTATATATTTAATAATTTAAAACATACTCATTTGATAATTTAAGATAATTTAAGATAAAATAAAAAAGTTTAGCATCATTTATTGACGAATAAAAAAATATTTCCACATATAATTAAACAAATAAGAATAATTTTTAAGCTCTGTTTGTATTTTATTATCTCTTTGATAATTGCTCGCATTTAACAATATTAATATCTAACAATATTAATACTTTAACAAGAGATCGATGTTTGTGTTCATCTACATACAGCATTATGTCATCCACAAATATCTGTAAATGTATATAGAATCTAACATTGTTAACATTGTTACACAACTGATAACCAGTCTTTTTCATGGATCTTATGATTGTTTTGTCAAACAATCTACAAACGCTAATGGCCCATAAGAATCCGCAGAATAATAATGCATCGACGAGATAAAGAAATGACTATGCACGGCTTCATCTATCGGTTGCAGGAACATCGAAGCGTGTACTGCTTTTTCAATGAGGATTCAAGAACCTAATTTACATGCACAACAATTACCATTGAATCCATCAGAGCGAAGCCGAACATCGAAAGAAGAGAGGAAATAACGAAGATGCTAGAAAATGAATAAAATACTCACAAAAAGGTTCAAAGATGGAAAATATATGTATATATATATATATATATATATATATATATATATATATATATGTTTAAAAGATAATGAGAGATGACAAGCGTTTTTCTTTATGTCGATATCATTAAATCGAGTGTTTCCAAATGGTCTCTTTCTTACTGCAATAACGTAAAACAAGTATCAAGTATCTTTTACGCTATTTACATAGTTTGCTACTTATTTATATCAATTTTTATTTCGGTAAATAATTTTTCTCAAATAAAAGTGAGATAAAAGTTTTTTATTGAAACAATGAAAATATGTTAAAAAAATAAATTTAAATATTTTAACTATCACGTTATAATTACTTTAATGTTACGTTATAATAACGTAAAACAATTTGATTTAATAAAAGGAATATTATAATTAATATTAAAGCACTTAAATTCTTTTTTAAATTTTTTCTTAATTATAAATATATAAAACATGCAGAAATTTGAAATAATGTCATATTTATGTTTCTAATTATTCAATTATTATTTTTTTTTTTAATTATTTTTTATTATTCTTTTAATGACTCAACAATACTAACATTTATTTTTGTAATTGTTGAATAACTTATTCTGTGCTTTAAATAATACAATTCTCAACATATTAAAGTTGCAATAATATGCTTATTTATTAAATATTGCACAAGTTAATTAATAGACACAAATCAAGATTAAGTAATATTTTCCCACAAAGATATATTAATTAGAACAAAAAAATGTAAATGTAAAAATGTATAGATTTTATGTAATATACTGTAAGTATGTTTCTTAATTAAACATGTATATGAGATAAGAATTCAGATGGTATTAACGATACAAACAAACACGTGATATAAACAAGTTCGTATAATCTCTGTTTTCGCATCTCAGAGATATTGATTGTTAAAAAAATTATTTTCATTTGCATTATATTTATTTAAAATATTTTATATCAATTGCATATAACTAATAAATTCAAAATCGTAAAATATTATTCTTTTCTTCTAAAAATTCTATCTAGAATATTTAATCAACAATTGAATGAAACTATGATGACAAAGGCATGTAAGTATATAGCATTGATAAAATATTGATTCTTCGATATCAAATCAATTCGTTGTTATATCATTTCATGTATTATTTAACAAAGAAATCTAAAATTTAAAAAGAAATCTAAATTTTCTCTTATCTTCGAAGATATTTCATATCTGGAGTAAAAAAGTCTTTCTTTTTATAGATATATTTTAAATAAAAATAATATAAAGAAGATATAGATATAAATCTTCTATTTACATAAAAAATAAAATAGAATAGATAAAATAAAAAATAAAAAAAAATAAGATAAAAGAAAAGATAAAATAAAATAGAATCATACGTAATACTTTATCTTACTATATCTTAATTAATTTGTTTTAACTCTCTTATAATATAAATAATTCAAATATATTGAAATAATTACATATAAAATAACAGTATTGATTTATGTTGAAAACACAATTTTAAATTCTAACTATTTTAGTCTTAAAGATATTCCTTTGAGACTGTGTTATCTAAAGGTTTACGAACTCGCAATGTCGTTAAAGAATTCCGCGATCTAAAAATCTCAGTAGTTATAATAACGTTCCCTGACAACAGAGAAGAATTATCTGAACAATAAATAACAGATCCAACTGCTTACATGCTTAATATCTCTCACGTCGAAATGAAACATGAATTGTTTAACGGAGTAAATAAGGATGAGCAAATGTAACGATTATGCGAGGGAATAACCACATCAGATAATTGTCTATTTCTGAATTGTATTTCTGAATAAATATTTTGGCTATAAAAATTTCAAAAAAAAAAATAAAATATTTAGAAAATGCAAAGAACTGTATTCACATTACATTATTCCACATTAATTAGCCTATTAAGAAAATGCAAAATTTTAATCTGCCTGTAAAAAATAATATTCTTTAAAACATAAATTTTTGCTAATTTTATAAATATCGCTTTATCGCTCTTTTCTTTTTTTCTATCCGCTCTTGAAACAAAATGTTATGATTTAATTAAATGTTATGATTTATAATAAAATTAATATATCATCTTAAAATTTATTCTCGGCTTTTTTACTACATTAGTATTTTTATTATTCAAAATTCTCTACACGCAAAATCGCAAGAATTTCATCTGGGGTTTTCACTTGACAGGTGACTATTATTACTAATCCAATACCTTAGTATAACGGGATATATTGAAGAAGTAAATCATTCTCCGATGCGGCGCGGTTTCGTGAAAAACGAAGTCGCGAAGAGCACGAGGTAGGAACCGAATGCACCGGCTCACCCTTCCGCATGCTTTTCGGACCTCGTGCAGCAACGAGATTAAACGGCCCTTCTGTACACCATAGCGCGGCACGTTACTTACGCAACGTTATGTGCGCGCCGTCGAAGGGGAGAAAGAGCGGGAATGGGAAACATGGAGAGGCGGAACGGAGACTGGAACGGAGGGACAGAGGAAGAGACAGAGACGTGCGAACCGCACAGAGAACGATAAAACGAGCGTGAGACAAGATCCGACCAAAATGCAGAAAGAGAAAGGAAGAGACTTCACACATGTACGCACGCATGTAGGACGCACCGTAGCGGAGGGATCGTTCACAAAGCACAACGCGTGGGACAAACAGAAATGCGTTCAAGCAAAGAAGCTCATCGAAATTGTGTCCTTCCTCTTAATATCGTGATTGTCTTTTTTTTTTTTTTTTTTTTTTTTTTTTTTTTTTTTTTTTTCCATATCATCTTATCGTAAACTAATTTTTAAACGTGACTTTAAAATATTTTTAAACGCAAGTTTTAAACGCAAATTCGTCTAGTTGCACAGGCAGCTTTCAATTGTTCAAATATGTACATACTCAATTCCCTTTCTTTCGCGATGTGACGGTCGATAGATAGTCTAAGATGGGATATTCAAGATTACCAAAAAATATGAAAAGTTTTTATAAAATGCACATACTTTATCTTCCTTATCATACATTAATTTCAGATGTTTTTTATCAATCTCTAATTTAAATTCTAATAGCAATTGTTTGAATAAATTTCTCTAAAATTAGAATGCTGTATATATATATAATCAGTAATTTTCGAGAATTAAGTAATAGAAAAAATAAAAAACTTTTTGTTAATCAAGATTATGTAACGAATCTTATTATTTACAAATTAGAATATACTATTTTGATTGGATTCATGTAATTAAAAGATAAAGAAAATTTTTCATTTAACAATTCCAATTTCCTTCACAATATCACATAAAACATATCTTGCAACGTGAACTGTAATTATCGCAAAATTTTCACATCTTGGGTTTTATTGATTTTACTGAAAACTTTTTGTTAATTAAGATTGCGTAACGAATCTTACTCTTTACTCAAATTAGAATACACTATTTTGATTGGATCCACATAATTAAAAGAGATAAATTTTTCTATAGAGACCAAAGAGGGTATGGCCATACTTCCGCCAAATTTTATCACTGTAATTTCATTAAGAATTCTCTCATTTTACAATTCTAATTTCCTTTTTACAATATCACATAAACATATTTTGCAATCGGCGTGAAATTATCGCGTTTAATTATCGCGTTTTTGGATTTGCGTTTACTGATAAACGTGCCTTTGTATTTAATATTACCACGTCTGAAAGGCGCCAATGCAAAAACTCCTTAATTACACGCCGTAGCATATTACGATTACGTGACAACGATGACTACGTTTCTAGTGACAGAGGTATATACCGTACCGTTCACAGGGGACGACGCGTGAAGCAAATAGAGGAGCGCCAGGGCGAGGAAGCTCGCCATGCCGCCGTCGCGGACGCCTCTCATCTTCCCTGTGCTGCCACGGGAGCAGCTGATGGTCTGCCGTGGTGATCGCGCAATCCGCTGTCGCGGATCTGCGAGGAGGTTCGTTCTCGCGGCGGTTCTTCGCGGCTGAAGGCCGCCGGCCTTGGTGGCCGCGGCTCAACGTCGAGCGCGGCGGAATCGCGCGCGAGTCTCCCGGGCGGCGACGACCGCTGTCGCCGTCCACGGTATCATCCTCCGGCGGCCACGGGGTTGAGGCGAGGTGCCGCCTCGCCGATGAGACACTTGTCACCGCGGTTGTTGCCGCTGTCGATGCCGCTGTTGACTCGCGGCGCACACTCGCATAAGAGCGCTCGCGCGAGAGCACTTGCCACTTCCGAGAGCGAGCGCGACTCGCAATCGTATCGCGTGCACGCAGAACACATGCACGCACGCATGCACGCACGTATTCCTGCTTATTACGCGGTTGTTATTTTCCCGTAATCGTTGTTGTACGTACACCGAGCGCGTACACCGTACGCCGTTCTCACCATCACCTGGAGAAAACGTCGCTCCGAGTCGCACGCCGCTCGCGTTTCCTCCGCCGATCGAATAACGCCACGCGAAACGGGTCGTTGTCCGATAGCTAAGTAGGGCGAGTGAGATTTTACAGATACCGGGATGGTGTTATTTCGCACCGGGCGAGATTCGAGCGGCGATTCTTCAGATACACCTTGTCGTGCGACGTCGCCGCCGCGAAAGGCGCGCCGCCATTTTCGTACCGACAGGCCCGGCCTATTGCGAAATCTCTCGAACGAGCACGCTGAGAAACACGCTCGCGAAATCGAAGGATTTCACTAATAACCCATGAGGATGTCACCGGTAACTGCACGTCAACGGACTCGACTTTGCGAAAACGACATTTCGCCACGCACCGTTATCGTCATCCTTGTCGTCGTTGTCGTCGTCGTCGTCGTCGTCGTCGTCGGCACTTCGCGCAACCTCGACACAATTGTCACGCGGCTCGCTCGCTAGAGCGACTTTTCGCGCTGATCATCGAACAGCGACTCGTCTTACCGCTACTGCCGCCGCTACTGCCGTTGTTAAAGCCGATAACGTTTCGTGAAACACGTCACTCTCTTCTTCAGATTCGTATATAGCTGCATATACATGCCACTCTATTTTTGGAATATTGCGAACATATTAAAAAAAATCAAACTGTATACGATACGAGAGTATCGAATCAATTTCGGCTGAATTAATTTAAGCAAATATAATTTAAGCAAATATTTTCTGCCTTTGTATACATTTGTGAATTAGTAATGCTCCGATTAGAAGCTAAAATGTAACAAATTTAAATCAATTTTTATTGAATTAAATTTAAGCGAATAAAATTTAAACAAACATTTTCTGCCTCTATGTATACTTGTTTAAATTGACACTACTCCGAATAGTATAGCATGCTCCGAAAAAAAAAAATGGAATCGGAGTATTTGCAGCTTTTGTTGTTTTTTCATACACGATGTATTTTTGTAAACTAAAATAATGAAAAAATCAAAATAATTAGGAATCTAGATAAAAACATTTCTTATATATTTATATTTTATAAGAAAAATAAAAAAAATAAAGAAAAAATATAAAATAAATATATCCATCAAGCTATCTGCATTAAAAAATTAAAAAGATAAAGAAAAGAGAAAGAATATATTAAAATCATAATTTTTGTTGAAAATATGAAAAATATAGTAATATTATCATGTTGTATTATTATAATTTTCAAAATGCAAAAAATTTACTTCTACGCTAGAATTAATATTCTATTTTAATATCAAAATTATTTAAATTTATTTTATATTTTTTAATATATTTTATAAATATAAGATCTTGTAATTGTTATTCTGTTATGTTTATATGCGGTATTAACAGGGATTTACGAAAAATGGATACACTACTGTTAAAGAATTTGCGCATGCGCCTCTTTTGTAGTACTTTCCATTAGCATCAAAATTTCGCAATTTAAAATGTAAAATAATTTGAATAATAGTTTATTGCAATTTAAATAAATATTATTTTAATTCATGTTATAAAATGAAATCTTTGAATATCTTTTATTTTACAGCATAGCTTTTATTGTTTTTAATTATTTTTTTAAAAATATAAAATATAAATTACAAATGTATGTTCAAGAAAATATTTTTTATTTTTTGTGAAATAAAATTTGAATATCATTTTCTTATTATTTTATAGCAAATAGCATTTTATAGCATATCTATTTAGCAAAACAAATACGAGAATATATACAAGAATATCAATTATAAATAAGTTTTCTATAAACATTTATTTATAAATTTATGATACGTACTTACAAGTTACTTGCGTAGTATGTGTACTACACAATTAGATATAATTTACATATGTATAAACGTAAATATAGGATAAATTAGAACGATTTAAAAAAATAATACTTCTTGCTAATTATTGTATCTTCTGAATCATAAAATAATTCTTCAACTTCGAATAATATATAATATCATTATTACGACACTTATTGTAAATAACGTAAGTAATATTAAAATACTATAATGCACCTAATTCTAGAGAAAACATTATTTTAACTAATATACAATACTGTAAATAAATTTAATAAATTAACATAAATGTAAATTCTTTTTAAGTTTTATTCAAAATATTTTTATAATAAAGTTACCTGTCTCAAGTTTTTAGCGTAAATTTAATATTGACATACGCACAAATGTGTATAAACTAATATTTAAGCACTACGTTAAGCATTACAAATTTAATTAAAATGTATATGTTTTTATGTCAATAATCTCATATAATAGAAGTACACAGAAATAATAGATTTAACATATTAATTGAAAATAAAGAATCTATAATATATCAAATAACTAAAATTTAAGACAAAATATTAATGCGTAAGTGTACACAAAAGAATACATACTTAACATGAATATAATAGCAGATAAAAGTTTAATTTACTAAAATAATTAAAGTAAATATCTTGATCATTTGTATTATTTATACGTAAATATATCGCAGTAATAATGTATATGGAATATATTTTTTTTTCTATATACTAAACTTAAAAATGCATTAAATTTATCTATTAAAATAATTGTAATAAAAATAAAACGAGTATAAAGAGAATAAAGATATGCTATCAGAATTAATTTTAGATGCATCATCTTACTGCGATATGATACATACTTTTTTATTTAATAATTAACTCTATTAAAGTTGATAGTATATTTAAATAGATAAGAAGAATTTAGTAAATTTAATGTTTTCTTTTAAGCCATATAAAGATAAACTATTTCAGAGCTGAAAATTAGTTACAATTTTTAAATTGATTTTGATAACTGACACTTTATCTTTAAAGAGATACAACAAATACAGCCAAGTCTTTTTATAAATTTTTAATTTGGAATAATTTTAAATATTAGTTTAAAATAACTTTAAATGATATATTTTATAAATATCAAAGAAAAACCTTAACAAAAATCTGAACAAAAACTTTAATGATATTATTTGTATCATAAATAATGAAATAAGTGGATGGGAAATCGATCGAATTTGAGATTTTATGCAAAATTTTACATATATTAATTATATAATACACATCAGAAAAATAAACTACTATTTTTTAGATATATTTACAAAAAGATAATTTAAAAAAATTATAATTTGTTGAAATTAGATTACAACTATCATGGCGCGATAAGTAACATCAGAAATGTAACGATTCAGCAAAAACTACAGAACAGATTCATTTATTTGTCAGAAGAACTAACAGTGAAAGTCTATGACTTGTAAGATACAATGTATAAATCCCGCAATTTTATAAACTATAGGGTTCTTCTGTTTTTCGCGTATTTGCAGCATGGCAACACATGATTTCAAATTGACGATTTCACATTTTTATTGATCTGCTAATTTTAAAGAAAATTTGACATAATTAATATATTATTATTCATCATTCTTTTTATTTATTACAAGTATTTCTAATATGCAGATATTGAAACATACCGACAAAAGAAAGCAAATAATAACTATGATAGTATTCTTAAAATATAATTAAATACATATAATAATTAAAATAATATTAAGATAAATTTGTATCTTAAACAAATACTAAGATTCTATTTGCGATAAAAACATTATGAGTCTTACAATTAATTACTCATATCATAAAACTCATTGCTAAAATATCAGTAACAAAAAGAGAACAGTGATCGCTAACTACGAAAATTGATTTCAAAAATGCAATTAATTCTCAGCTCTACTCTATTTATACAATATAATTATCTTTCATGGGTTTTCAATATTGTCTCATTTCCACCAATTATTTTTGCATTAGGCAAATGACTTGCCATAATGCGCTTTCAGTTATTTAAAATAACTCATTTGGGAAGGTATTTTAAAATTTATCGATTGCCAAATTGATAACATAATAATATTAACATTGATAATAAAATTAAAAATTATAATTTATGAGACAAAAAATATATTTACTTCCTTTCATATATTCTAAGATGATTATATAATGCAAGATTTCAAATTGAAGTAAGGCATCATAGACAGATCTAACGTCTCACTTTTCAAAAAAAAATTAATTTTAAACAACTTAAGTTATAAATAAATTAAAAGCATATAACACGTTTTTGCAATTTCTTTTTAATTAGCAGAGTATATTTCTGAGAAAATATTTTACCTATTCAGTAACTTCCTATCTTCTTTTAAATCCATACTTCAATTATAGGATATGATATATATATATATATATATATATATATATATCAAAATAAAAATATACATTATATGTAATCAAATCTGCATTACGATGCACAGTCTGTATCGATACGTCTATTAGGAGATAAACGTATCTATTCGTTAAAATAGTAAAATTGAACATCTTACATACATACTAATGTTTCGATCAAATGTTTCGATTAATTCAACAAAATTCTTGCGATAATCATTGATACTTTTTTATCAAATTGGAAGTATTGCTTATAGTTTGGTCCATTTCTTAAGCTTGCGTCTGGCTACCCCATGCTCTCGAAATTGCGGATCTTATGAGCTTTTTACCAATAGTTTGAACAACGAAACCGATCCTTTGTAATCGATCATGATTTAAAATTTTTCTGCCATCGAAAATATACGCTGGCTTCATCATATCTGCGTAAATTTGCGTGTAATCCAATTCCTAAAAATTAAATATTAGGACAATGAAATAATAACTAATTTTTATTATTATCTTATGTTAATATAATATTAAATATAATCGCAATACTTATTATACAAATATTCTTTTTTCCTACTTACGATAAACTCATCCCATTCCGTACATAAAACTATCGCGTGTGTATTCTTTGTGGCACTATAAGCATTTTTATAAATACTAATTCGACTT
The DNA here is from genome assembly GCF_055798465.1 of Pogonomyrmex barbatus. NCBI lineage: Eukaryota > Metazoa > Arthropoda > Insecta > Hymenoptera > Formicidae > Pogonomyrmex > Pogonomyrmex barbatus. Next base: position 3,022,878 of record NW_028297117.1, on the reverse strand, counting down.
TTTACATTTTCAGGATTATTCGTTACGGTTGGATGAGTCAAGTCTTGAATGATCTGAGTTTCTTCAACCTATAAATTAAAAAGATATATGTAAAAAATGCATTGTTTTCGGCAATTATATATTCTGTCAAACAAATACCGAGAATTAATAAAACACAAAATATTGGTTTAATTATCCAAATTTATTTTGTCGTCTTCAAAATAGGCTCCATTTGATGCGACACACTTATGCCAACGAGTAATCCAGTCGTCGAAACACTTCTTGTAAGTACTTTCCGATATGGTCTATAGTTCGTTCTGTAACTCTTCTTTTATGGTTTCAATGGAGAAGAAACATTCTCCACAAAGTGATAATTTGAGTTTGGGGAAAAAATCATATGGGAGGACATATCTGGCGAATACGGTGCTTAGTTGATGACTTTCGTTGAGTTTTCGGTCAAAAATTTGTGTACAAGGGTCGTTATATAGGACGGCACATTATCATGATGCAAAATCCAAGAATTGTTCTTCAAATAAATTTGGCCTTTTCCAGCGAATATTCTTTCTCAAACGCTTCATAACGCCCAGATAATATTGTTTGTTGAATGTTCGTCTTTCCGAATGGAGTTCCAAATGGGCAACACCACGATAATCAAAGAAAACAGTCAACATGACTTTGATTTTCGAGTTACTTTGATTTAGTTTTTCCGATAGTTCCGATTTCAGCTTGTTATAGAAGAACCATTTCCAAATTCCATCCTTGTCAAACTCACAAATCCATGTCTCGTCGATCGTTATAATGCGTTTCATGAATGTAGAGTCTGAATTGGCTCGTTCAAGCATATCTTCAGCGACCTGTTTGCGGTGCTCTTTTTCAAGAAAATTCAGCTCCTCCGGAACAAGCCGTGCCGCGATGCGTCTCATGCTTAAAACATCAAAGTGGTGCGAGCAGATTCGTGAGACTTGTCCAGATCCTCAGTCATCTCTCTTAAGCTTGAATGACGATTTTCTATCATCATTTCCTTCACTTCGTCGATGTTTTCGTCAGTCGAAGACGTTGAAGATCAATCGGAACGAGGCAAGTCAACCACTTCTCGGCCTTTGAATTCTTTGTACCACTCGTATGCTTGTCTTTTCGATAAAGCTGACTCATCGTAGACCATCTCCAATATTTCCAACGATTCAGCCCAAGAAATTTTGTTGGCAACACAATGTTCGAGGAAATATCTTGGTACGGAGAAATGTATAAAGATATGTTTTTGTTCTTTTATATCCTTTTTAAAAATCGCGGAGCACAGATGAGATCGACACACAAACCAACAGTAGTAAACTAACTAGTTGATAAATGGCGCTAAAACTCTACGTGACAATGGCTGCGTTTAGCAGAAAAAGCAGCAAAACTGCTTTGCTGCTTTTTCTGCTGAACCTAGCCAGTTAGGTACATTGGTATCAACTTATAGCAAAAAATTTGTTTTCATATCTTTTACGCGGATTTTTAAAATGAACAATTCTCGGTATTTATTTGACAGAATGTATTAAAATATTCTTCAATATTCTTTTGTAAAAGTTATTGTTTAATTAAAGTTGAACATTGTAAAAAGTATATGGAGGATATAAAATATATGAAACAAAACATAATTTTTTTATATATATAAAAATATTATTTCATATATAAATATTATTTCATATATAAATTTGCTTGATGTACTCGTATGTAGAATGTCTTTAAATTACATATTTTTTTAAAAATCTAAAATCTTCGGAATTTAATTAATTAAAAAATAATTTTAAATTAATTTTAAATAATTTTAAATTAAAAAATTTAATATAAAAAATACAAATTATATTAAAAGATATTTTGTTATATAATTATATTTTTTTAATATTTCTTTATTTTAATTTTTCCATAAAGCTCTAAAACTTAAAATGAAATTGAATTTAATTTAAAATGAAATTGAAAATGAAACATAAGATATAAAAAATTAATAAATGTGACTTATAATAAATTGCAATCAAGAGAGAGAGAAATCTGTTAAAAAATCTGTTAAAAAACTCTCTCTTTAAAAAGAAGTCTAAAACATGTGGAACTCACTATGCATGGAAAAGAGAAAGAACTGACCTTGGGATCATAAATGTGAAGAACGGCACCTTCGTCCAACAATGTCTTGGCAACGTGAATTGCTGCTGATTCACGTGTATCTCCAGTATTTTTTTTAAATGCGAAACCCAGTATGGCAATCCTCTTGTCCGTTACGGTATTAAAGAGGGACTCTATGACTTTCGCCGAAAATCGTGATTTTTGATATTCGTTCATGTTAATTACTTGTTGCCAATACGCCGCCACCTCAGGCAAATTTAAGCACTCGCAAATATATACTAAATTTAGAATATCTTTTTGAAAGCAGGAACCACCGAAGCCGACCGATGCGTGAAGGAACTTGGAACCGATACGAGAATCAAGTCCGATTGCTCGTGCGACCTCGGATACATCAGCACCCGTAGCTTCGCATATTGGTGATAAGGAATTTATGCTAGATATTCGTTGTGCCAAGAAAGCATTTGCAGCCTAAAATCAAAGAGATAAAATAAATACTGCAATCTATTGTTTTATTTTTTAGAATTATTCAAATTTAATTTTATTAATAAATTACAATACACATTTTCAATATTTATAATTTATTTACGGAAATATTAATTGCTTAGAAGAAAATTAATAACAAGTTATTATAATAACAAGTTATTAACAAAATTAAATTATAGATTTTTCTATTACGAACGGAAGTTTCAGCATCCTGAACTTTTAAATTAAAACTAATTATTATTAATTTTTTAATAAATTACACATAATAATAAATTATTCCTTTTATGACATAATATAATACATAATATTTAATTATGATATTATCATTATAATATTCGACATTATATACATAAGTCATGAAATATTGTTTTAATAAATAAATGAGAAAATAGCAATGCATTAAAATTTTCTTCGTATTAAATTTAAGTTATTTAAATAATTTATTCACATCTACAAATAGTATCTTGCAATACAATCTGATAAAGTGTGCTCATTAACATTGTTATTACAACAGGAATGTGAAATCTGTGATTACTCACTAGCTTCGACAGTTCTGAACTCCATATATTAGTAGTTAAAATATTTTCTCTTGGAATCCAATGTTCGTAAATTTTGCAAAGTTCTTCGATAGCCGCTTGTCCTTCTGGCGAGTCTTGTCCTCCAATCAGTACTCGATCCGCGTTTACAAGATCTTCTATAGCTGTTCCTTCAGCCAGAAATTCCGGATTGGAAAGAATCTGAACAAAAAAATAATTAGTATTCACATAAATATCATCAAAAAATTAAACATCAAGAAATATGCTATAAACAAATCGATGAATAATACATAATAATGGTAATTGTACAAAAGATCAAGAATAATTATGCAACAAGTGTCATAAAACAAGAAATCTTATCTTGAACAAACGACGTTGATTTAAGTAAGTATGAAATCATGCGATTAATACTAGTGATTCGATAGTCGATCAACAATGGGTGCAATAAAAACATAAAATGCAATTCAATATTTCTTTCCATGCAATATTATGTTGTGATAACGTAAAAATACTTAAATCAATATCAAAGATAAATATAAAAAAAAAAAAAATACAAAGAGAGAGTACCATAAAAATTTATTAGATAAAAAAATATATTACATAAATGATATAATGGTTATAAAGAGATTACCGTTTTTACATTTAAATTACAATTACAACAGAGAATAATCTCACCTGATATGATACACCTGGCTTGTGATTAGCGCGAAGAATGTTCATGATACTTTCGGCCGCCCTTATTGGTACAGTACTCTTTTCCACGACAATCTTATCTCCCGTTGCAACTTCCGCGATCATTCTTGCAGCGCTTTCCACATATTTTAAGTCCGCCGCTCTTCCCTTACCGTTGCCGAAAGTTTTCGTCGGCGTGTTCACCGAAATGAATATCAGATCGGCTTCTTTAATTGCTGTTTTGGTATCGGTAGAGAAAAATAAATTTTTCCCACGACATTTTTGCACTACTTCATCCAAGCCTGGCTCGTATATCGGTAATTTCTGCGAATTCCATTGCGCTATCCTCTCCTTGCTCTTATCGATAACAGTTACTTGAATTTCCGGGCACTTCAGAGCAATAACGCTACACGTAGGTCCACCAACGTAGCCGGCTCCGATACAACAGATTTTTCGAACACTTGTCATTTTGATCAACTATAATATCATTTAAGAAACTCTTATATTGTGTTATTTAAAATTGTATAGAAAAAAATATTCTTTTATATATATATATATATATATATAAAATTAATCGCAAAATATATTTTTTATATTACAAAGTAAAATTTATTTTGTACTCACACACACACACACACACACACACACACACACACACACACACACACACACACACACACACACACACACACACACACACACACACACACATGTATGTATGCAGGTATGTATGTATGTGTATGTAAATGCAAATAAATTTTACTTTGTAATATAAGAAATATATTTCATAATTAATGTTTTATTATTTTTTATATAAAAACTAGTTACAGAATAATAAAAAACTTCTTTAAGTTAAGTCTTTAACTTCTATAAGTTTTTTATAGCTTCATTTATAAAATATAAAATATTGAAATAAAGAAATTAAATTGATATATGAATTGATATATGAATTTCTCTTTTTCTTTATTACAATTAATATCTTACTATACTTATTTTATGATTAGAGTAAAATTCACAATTGTTATTAAAGTGTAAAATATAAAGACAGATGTATTACTCTTTTTTAATTTCAATATTTATGTAAGTATTATATTTTAAGTTAAAAAAACAAAGAAAGATTGTAAGAAATATTATTGTAAAGTTTCATGTCGTAAATCAATAGCTTAAACAACTAAAGATAAATCTAATAGATTAAATAGACTATCTAATAGATAGCAAGAAAAATGTTTAAAAGAAACTTATATTATTACTCAATACAATTGGAAAGAACATTTTTGTTGAAATATCTAAAAATTATACCAGATCAGGTCCAAATATTTATGTGTTGTTACCAAAATATTTATGTAAGATATAAATTAGTTGGAATATCAAAAATCTTTGTATTATTATCATTATGCTTAAACGTTCTGCATAATAATTTTAATAGCTAACAAATTCTTTTTTTAAATTTATATCTGGCCAAATTTTTAAACATTTTAGCAAAACTATTCTTTTTGTGCATTAAACCATGCATTAAGCATTTATTTAAACAATTAAATCGATTACATCAATTTTTGGTAAATAATTATTTTACGATACAATACCTTTACAACTGAAATAAAAATTTTAGAATACTTTCTCTTAGAATTACTTTCTCGGACTAACGAATACAAACTCCAAAGAAAGCATTCTTTTTTATCTCCACAATAGATATCTCTACAAGGAAAATTATCATTGTTCTAATGTAAAAATTTCCGGAAGCTGATAAAAACATATCTACTGATTTCTTCTGTGTGATTAGTATATCAACAAAAAATTCAAATACGTTATCTTCATATTATTATTATTATTTATGATATCAAGAGATTCTCCAATGTTTACACATTTTTTCATTTTCAGGATATATTTTTATATATATATATATATATATATATAAAATAATATATGTATATACAAAATATATTAATGTATATTATTGTGTTTTGTGCGTGTGTGTGTGTGCGTGCGTGTGTGTGTGTGTGTGTGTGTGTGTGCGTGCGCGCGCGCGCGCGCGCGCGCGTGTGTGTGTGTGTGTGTGTGTGTGTGTGTGTGTGTACACATTAAAATATATTAGAATTATTTTGAATTTAATTACAAAAAAATTCAAAACTATATATTTTAAATAGTTAAAAGATGAACTGAAAAATATACATTTTTTTATGGCATACTATTTCGAAATACTTATTCCAATCCACTTGAAATATTCCAAAATAAATCAGTACATATCATTTCATTACCTCCTCGATCGAAATAATTCTCTGGTGATCAATAGAGATGTGACGTGGAGACGAAAGCAATACAAATTATGACTTATCACAAACAAAGCATAAATTTCACAAGAAAAAGATAATCTTTTTCATAACAGAAAATTGCAGTGCAACGATATTGAGTCGCATTGCACAGATTTCTGTCACTCTGGACCCTTTGAACACTGTGCGTCCGTTATTTCGCGATACTGTGAGGTGGTAACATCGAAGCTGTGCCGAGGCCGCATCGTTGCGACCACGTTGCCATCAAAGTAGAACATCAAAATGGCGCATGCGTAAATAATTGGCAACACTGTATTTCTTTCTGAAGTCATGATGATGATCATTTATGAAAGCGCGCATTTAACATCGAGGCAGAGAGCAATAGAGATTTGACATACGAAAGAAACTATATGTCCCAATGTAAATATGTAGTTAACATAATTATGCAAATTACAAGATTTTATTGATTAAGATCGGAGTTAAATACAGATAATAAAATAATAAAAAACATTAATATATAAATATTTAATACATAAATAATAATAAAAATTTATAAATTTAATACATAAATAATAATAAAAATATTTAATACATAAATAATACATAAAATAATTACATAAAAATATTTAATATATAAATAATAATAAAATTTATAAATTATAATACATAAATATTTTATTGGTAATTATTCAAGTTAACTTGCAAATTATATGTAATAAATGTACATGAGAATAAAAGTAACATAAATCATGCAATAAATATTTATTTTAAAGGAAGATATTTCATATGCACAAAAATATTGAATTAATAGTCTGTAAATTATAATATAAATTAGAATTAACTTATATTTTAAACGAATTTTTTCTACATTTTAATTTAAATAAGTTTTATTTATTACAGTTAATGATATGTATATAATTAAATATATATAACTTTGTATGATCTTATTATAAGATTTCACAAATTATAATTTATTGTAAAAAATTTCTTATTAAAATATTTTACATTTAAATAATAAATAAATTTTGATGCAATAAAATAAAATGAATTAAAAAATTTTTGAGTAACAATAGATATCAAAACAGAACAAAATTAACATTATAGTGATTTTTTTTTGTTTGAAAGACGCTATTTTGTACGCTTATATTATAATAAAAATACTCTGTGTATACTAATCATTTAATTTAATTAATTGATAAAGAAATTTGATAATTTATATACATAATTGTAATTTATTAATTATATCTTCTTAAATTATTTTAAAAGAATATTTCCAAATCATCGAATTCAAACTTTTATTATTATTTTGAATATATTCATCTAAACAACAATGAAATTATATCCATATATTTAAATAAAATAAATGATAACATCATCGAATAAAATCAATTTATATATCCAATGTCCAATTCCTCCACTGCCTCTATTTGTTGCTGTAATATCTAATTCAGAAAGTTCAATATTCGTGTTATAGCTTTCCCTTTAATTTAAAACAAAAAAGATTTGATTTTTTTGAATATATTAGAATGACTTAATTTCTTAATATAAATTACTTTTACGCACATAACAACATTTTCGTGGATTATCACGAAATGGTTAGAAATTGCTAGATAAAATACAAGGTATATAAAATATAAGGTTCGTGTAAAATCGAATAAATTCGAATTATGTCAACAAAATGATTAATTCCAGTATATAAAACGAGACTAAAAGAAATACGTTATTGGCTTGCACACATAGATATATCTATTATTTCCGGAAAAATAAAATGCTCATTGGTTAATACATTACTCCCTAGCATTGACGTTCCTGTGTGCAGGAACCAATAGAAAAACGTCAGCAAATTGACCAATTATATACAGTTTTAAAATGATAATCCTTATCATTTTCGATAATTTTTCAAATATAATTGGACGATTTGCTCACTGCTGAAATCAAAATGTTCAAAAAATTTATCACATGACAATAAAACATTAGCTTAATGAAAGAATTACTACCTCCGATGTTCGACATGCGATATTTTGACAGAAGAAGAATATGAATTCTAGGGACTCTAGCTAATGGAGCTGACTGATTTTTTGTTTCTAGAAAACGAATCTCCTCATTGAACATCGGACGATGTCATTGACATCTCTCTCGCGCATAGAATGCGGTCTGGATATTTCATAATTTCAGAACCACCTCCAATCAGCTGATTCTTCCGTACGTTTGTTTTTCAGCTGATTCGTCCCTGGAAATCGGCGGTCTCGCGGGGCAGGAGGGGGGGATGGGGCTCCGAACAACGGGACTCGTTGGACAACACGAATTGCCAGTGTTGTTCACATGACGGTCGGTGCTTGATGTGCGAATAGTCATAATAGCGATCCGAGAAAACTTGTAACGACGATTTGAAGTAAATATCGTCGTTCTTCGTTATTGCGGCCTACGAAACCGCGTCATTTTTGTCATACACAAAATGACCGTCCGATATACCCTTGACTATTCTTTGAGCATAGCTTGAGCCACATCCAAGCATAGTCGCAATATAATGGATAGCGTGACAGTGAGTAGACTTTAACCTCGTGGACCATGTGCGTCCCTCACGCCGCGTGACTCGCTTGCACCCTCAACCGCTCTCGGTCTTTGTTGCATAAGCGATCGGCATCTCTTTTAACAGTATGATATCGCTGATCAATTATATCATTTATCAGTGCATATTGATAAAAAATCGCTCATTTTTTTTAGACCACAAAAATAATCAGCAATTTTTAAATCCTTGATAAAATGTGCATGTAAAACGCTCTCTCTCCTCCGACTTTCCTGTAATTTTGTAAATTTATGTATTTTCATACGTAGAACATATTCCGAGAAACAAAAATCATCTCCCGATTCTTTTCTTGTCATTTTACTTTTAAAGTTTTTTTGACATCGGTAAATTAGAAAATAATAATTTAATGATAATTTATAACTATATTTATCATATTCTCTGCTTTAATTAATTAAAGGTATAAATTATTTTCTTGTATAATTTAAATTATAGCAGAGAATATTTTATGATTCAAAATTTATCTTTTTCATTCTTTTTATGTGGATTGAAGTTTAAATATTAAAAAAAAAACAATATCAAACTTTGAAATTAAAAAAAATAGAACTTGAGCGACGAATATTTTTCTTCACAGAATATATTTTACATGAAAATACACAAATGTACAAAATTACAGGAAAATCGGAGGAGAAAGTGTTACATTGCATATTTACCTTATCTTTTATTAATGAATATTTATTAGATCGCCATCTTTTTGTGCTCGATTTATGTTTCGATTTTTATATTTGATCTTTTAATATTCAATTTTCACTGGCCTAGTAACTGAATTTTAAATCAAAATTCTTTTAGACTCAAGCCTTCTTGAAATTAACAAGAAAATGCAAAAACTTTTGCTTAATTTTAACACTCCAATTTATTATTTGGTTATTATTTATCAAGGTATGTGATATTGGAAAGTAAAAATATATTGATTATAGATTTGAAAAGGCATATTTTTAATAACATTGTCATTTAATAACATTCAATCAATCCAAAGTATGCAATACGGATATATTTCAAATTTATATAATATACATAGAATTAATTTCTTTTAGGGAATAATTTATGCAATATGTCGAGGATTTATAGACAGCTTGAAAGGTACCATTGTTATTTTTTACATGGATAAACAAATTAATGAGAAATTAGTTGGGAGATCTCCTAGCAGAGCAGATCTTAAAAAAAAAGACTTGGTTATGCCGAGTCCCTCCAAGAATAAGCAACGGTATCCTTATTATTTACAAAGAATAGATATGAGAAATTAGTTTGATAGCAAAATTTATTAATTCACTCAATTTTAGAAAATCTATGGTGTTAAGAAGAACCTTACAATGCTGTACATTAAACGGTGGAGTATTTTGGGCTAGTATATGGATATTTGAGTTAGGACTTCTGCCATTTGTTAAGTACTTACTGACTGTTATATTCGGCCATTCTCCTGGCATGGGTCTTACTGTATGGTCATGGATCGAGCCATTTCTATCTCTTATATTCGGTACAATATGGGTACTGCCACTATTCTTACTCAGCAGAATAGTTAACAGTTTGTGGTTTCAGGTAGAATTCTTTGCAATATATAGAAAACTATTTATGAAAGTAGTGGATAATATTAGAATTTATATAATACAGTATATGTACAATGTATTTACAAATATATATATAGGACATAGCAGATAGCGCTTACAGATACAGACAGGGAAGACCTTTAATTCTGTCAAGTGTAAGCAAATTGATAGCTGACACGCTTTTTAGCGTATTAGTTCAAGCGTTATTCTTGGGACAAGGAATGTTGGTATCCAAAGTTCCACTACCACCATTAGGGGACATTCTTGCCCTTGTCCATATGTGCCTTTTATATGCTCTCTATGCCTTTGAATACAAATGGTTCAACATGGGTTGGGAGTTGCATAGACGATTGACTTTTATTGAAGGAAATTGGCCATACTTTTTAGGCTTTGGTATGCCATTAGCGATACTTACTCAACTGCCCAACTCGTACTTTATAAGGTATTATATATGCCCGTAATTGTAAGGTATACAATTTTTTTTTTTAATCAAGAGAACATTAGGTCTGTTAATATTTAAAAACAGATGTTTTTTAATTTAAAATGATTACAAAGATTTAAAATCTTAATAAACATCAAATTTTAACTTATATTAAAACTTATTAAATTATATTTTTGAATTTTTCATTGTTACAAAGATATCAAACTGTATTTATATTTAATTTATTAATGTGCAGATGGATATGCAATAATTCTGTATAAAACACTTTATGAATTTATATAAATTTTATATATATTTGCAAATATGTTTATAAAAAAAACGAATATAACAAAATCTTATTTTTAGTGGCTGTGTTTTTTCCATTTTGTTTCCACTTTTTATTGTGAGTGGAAACGAAGCCGAACCTGTAACTGGAGTATGGTAAATATCTAAATTATAGAATATATATCTTTTTAATGATATTTTATATTTATGTAGAATTTATTTAATATTTTGCATATTTAATATATATTTAATTAAAACATGATTTAAATAACTGTTTCAGTGATTGCCAGTTGAAATTATTTTCGCCAGTAATTGCGATTGCAAACACATTATTTAATAAAACCATTGGACGAGCCAATAAACGGTGACGATGAAGACAAAAAAGAAGAATAAATGCTTAATTTATGCCATTCATATATTAGGATATGCGTACATCTTACCAAATCAACCAACCATTTGTTACAGAAAAGCTCATATGCAATAATAATAATTACATAAAACAATTTTCAAAAAAGGTATCTATTACTTACTATTGCAGGAAGTAATTTATATTATTTATACGGATTACAAAGATTGTTTAGAAGAAATACAGATAATAGATTTTTAACATTAATGTAATAAAGTAAAATTGTGAATTTTATATTTTTTTCTATCAGTTTTTAAAAAGTATATAATTCTTTAATTGAAATTCTTTAATTGTAGGACCAATCAGTACAAATATATTTATTTATACATATATAAATAATGCGTATATAAACAGCTTATTCATACATGTGATTTCCTATTCAATAATATATAGATATACAAGGAATATACAAACTTGATTATATTTCACAATTTTTATAACAATTCATCTTTTTTGAGCTTTTTATGCTATAGCTAGTCATTTTTCAATATCGATTTGAGATCTCCAATCGGCGCTGTGGTATAAACATATAAACATATGCTGTAAAAATAATAACACTGCATAACAGTTGATATATCCAATCTATTTATAATATAATCCTAATATATAGAATAGGTAAACTATTGTCCCAAATTATATAAATCATCTATATAATATAGTGTTCTGTATATCATACATGACTATTTTATATTCTTCTTTAGGAATGTTATATTTTAAAGATTTTTTTAAGTATTTTGTATATAAACGCCAATAGAAATATCTTGATGAATTGAATCTGTTGATTCTAATTACATATTGTGCCATACATATCATTTGTACAGGAAAAATTCGTCCAAAAAATAGATACATATAAAACCGAAGTAACAATATCAATTATATGATGAAATTTGCTGATAATATATAATACATAAGAATATTTCAATTTTTGTATATAATCAAGAAAATGTAAATGGTTATTTATCATATAGCATATATCGATCATTTTATACATTATAGTTTAAATAAATATCACATAAAATTATATTAAAAAAAATAGTGTTTGCGTTGATAATTGTCAAAACGTAATCCAATACATTAAAATAAAAATTGCTAATATTTTATTATCGACAAAAGATTAATAAATTATAATATTTAATAAATCTTTTGAATTTGAGAACATTTTATCACAATTTTTAAAAGAGTTCTTTTATTTATTCATACTAATATTAGTAAAGCAAAATAATTTAAATAACATCCTTTTAGTTATTAAATTATATATTTTATAAAAATTTACTAAAAATGTATGAATATATACATGAAATGTATATGTAAATGCATGTGCTAACATATATTTATATACAAAATGTTTGATCTAACTTGATAAATTCAAATCATTCACAAATTATTTAACATATAAAATATTTCAAACAAAAAGTTACATAGTATGAAAAGGAACATATATTATTGGGTCTATGCATAATTCCGTAGCGAAATTCCGACAGATGTCGCAGTTGTTTTTCCGCTCGCACATGTGTCAATATATGAAGTGTTATACATTAAAAGCTGAAATTTGTGCCGCATTTTAAGAAAGTATTCGAGATCCGTGACATATACGAAGTTTAATTATATTTTGAATATGGAAGGAAAAAACGTGTATTTTCGGTGTATTTCGCTTTTTTATTATTTCCGAAAAGGCAAACGCGTCGCAAACTCACAAAAAGATATGCGTCGTGTACGGAGAGAATGCCGTAAGCGAAAGTGTGTGTCGGAAATGATTTGCGAAATTTCATTGCGGAGATTTTGATCTCCAAGATACTCCTCGCTCTGGTCGGCCAGTCACTACTGATGTCGATCAAATCAAGACTTTAATCGACTCCAACTGGCATTTGACGACTACAGAGATTGGACATAATCTCAACATTGATCAATCAACTGTTTCGAGACATTTACGGAAGCTTGGGATGGTAAATAAGCTTGATGTTTGGGTGCCGCACGAACTGAGCGAAAAGAATTTAATGGATCGAATTTCAGCTTGCGATTCGCTGCTTAAACGCCATCAAAACGAACCATTTTTAAAGCGGATGATCATTGGCGATGAAAAGTGGATTGTCTACAACATCAGTCGAAAAAGATCATGGTCGAAGCGCTGGGAGGCTGCTCGGACGGTCGCAAAGGCTGAATTACACCCGAAGAAGATCATGCTCAGTATCTAGTGGGATTGGAAAGGAATCGTCTATTATGAACTGTTGCCATCCAACAAAACGATTGATTCGACCAAGTATTGCTCACAACTGGCCAAATTAAAGCGAGCAATCGATCAGAAACCGCCCGAATTGGCGAACAGAAAGGGCGTTGTGTTTAAGAACAACGCTAGACCACACGTTTCTCTGATGACTCGGCAAAAATTATTGCGGCTTGGATGGGATGTTTTAGTGCACCCACCATATAGTTTGGACCTTGCACCTTCAGACTATCACTTGTTCCGGGCGTTACAGAACAATTTGAATAACATTGAAAACCTTCAGTTCCCTGGATGTCCTTAAAAATGACTTGGATAACTTCTTTGCCCAAAAATCTCAGGACTTCTATGAAAGAGGGATAATGAAGCTCGTGGAGAGATGGCAGAAAGTCATTGAACAGAATGGAACATATTTAGTTGATTAAAATCGCTTTTTTTACTAAATATTTTGCGTTTGAAATTTACTCGATTTTCGCTACGAAATTATGCATAGACCCAATACAATAATTTTTTTTTTATACATTATTTAGCTGGTCGTAAAAGAATTTTGCATCCAAAATATTCGTGCATTGATCTACTAATATAAAAAATTTATTATTTTTTTTAAATCTGTAATAATTTTATCTACTTTGCATTTTACAATTATTTTTATATGTTTATATTTATTTGGAGCCACTGAAAACTGACGCAGTTTCAAAATCAATATAAGATGTTCTTTAATAAAAAAAAATTCAAATAATTCATGATATAAACGACGCTTATCTTAACGCACTTCATTTCATCTTTATATGAAAATATAATTCTGTGATATAATTATTACAATTCTCAATATTTTTCTTTGTTAAATTTACTTTTTATGTTTCTTTGCAGCATTAATACGCGTATGCGCAAAAAAAGCTATTAATACGTTTTATAAATGAATAGAAAATGTATTTTAATATCTATATATTATTCATTTTATAACATTAGCAGTTATGCAAGAAGATCTTGAAGCGCTAATAGATCGTGATCTGTAGATTCTTCTTTTACTCTATAAGAATTTAAAGCATAATGCCTATGTAATGCTGCAAAACCTAATCCTGGATCAGTTTCCGTTTCTGTCACTGGACTTGTGGATCGATCGATTACGTGATTTTTGCTTACCTAAAAGATATATTTAAGTAAAATAATTAATTTTTTTATATTTTAAATTTAGAATTAAGTAAAGTACATTATCCTAAATTTTTAACATCTTTTTTAATGACAAAATCTTGTTTAAATATCTCAATTACAAAAAATCAATAAAATTTTGCTTAAACTTGATTATTTTTAATTTTTCCATCAATTATGTTTTAGATGTGTGTACACATTTATATATATTTAGCACACAAACTTTATAAATAATTAAGAATATGTATAAGAATCTTATCTTGAAATATTGTATACATACCTCAAAACGTTGTTGTTTATACATTGCTAATTTACGTGTTCCTGGAGAACTTTGTATTAAATTTTGTATAGTAGGATGAGAAATACCAAAAAAATCTGCGCCTTTCGGCACTATAGTACAAAGCGCTGGAGAAATTGCTGTCAATAATTTTGTGTGACATTCGTCAGGACTGGAACCAACTAATGGTTGCTCCAAATCATTATCAGATACTATTTCAAATCTATAAATAATGAAATTATATATTCACATATCTGTATTATAATTTCTTTTAGAAATAATTACTTTTCTCAATTGTTCTTGTAGTTTTTATACCTAGGTTTTGGACCACCATCTAGTATTTTACAGGTATATAAACTTTTTGTTCTTGGATCTTTCAAATTTGCATATACTCTAGTACTACAATAACCCACTGGAAATATAAGATCTTCTGTGTGATATGCAGCTCTATCTGATACCACTTCACCAAGAGAATAAATTGTGAGATCTCCTAAAGCTATAGGAAATATCGGCCTTCCATGTACATCCAATGGAATTAATTGCACCACTCTTCTGGTAGTTTTGTTATATCTTTTCGTCTTATTTTTTGGTTCTGTAATAAATTCAATTCATAATTGTTATGTTAGAAAAGAATATAGCTACAAGATTATAAATATATTTTCTAAAAATTAAGATAGGTAATATTTATATAGATAAGTTAATTCATATTGTTAACATTGACACTGTTCTATCTTTGTGTAATATATTTACAGTTATTACTAAGAAATACCTGATCCATCTGTAGAAGTTCTCTTTTTTACTGTCTTTTTTGGGGTAGTACATTCTGGATTAAGCGATGGTGAATTTGTATTGTTTGTTTGTGAGCGAGCTGGAGTTGTCGAGTTAGATTCTATTTCACCCTGTTGTTGACATAACTTGCGGAGAAGAAATAGTCTCTCCTCTTTAACCAACATCAAATTTTCTTGCATATGTGCAACTTGATCACATAATGCTGCATTTTCCTGTATCAGAATTGAGATCATAATCAATTATATTTATAAAAACATTAAATTTAAAAAATATTAAAATTATCGTATATTATATGTTAAAATTATGTATATTAAGACTCACAAATACGGTATTCTTTACAATCCTTTTAAGTCTTCGATATTTTTTCTTATATTTTAGATTTTGCTGCAACTCAGCATTTTTATGATAATCGGTATAGTAATTATCATACGCTTGGGCCATTTTATATTTATAATATTTTAGTAAAATAATACATTTATTTAAATTAAGAAGCTATAACGTATTGCTTTGTACGTGTCCTACTGTAATAATTGTTATAATATTGACAAGTACATTAGGTTAGAAATTTCTATTGGTTTATATCATAGATATAGAAAAAACAGATCGTCAACGCAAGCTTTATAGATGCTTAGTGCTGGGGGTTGATCATGTAACTTTTCCCCTAAGGCGAAAACGTGAAAAGCGAAAAGTTTCACGTGAACTTACGATCATGTACAATTTTACGGGATCATGTAACTCTCTCAAACGTGAAAATGTGAAATTTTTCACGTGAACTTTTTCGTCATGTACCTTAGTGGCGGAAAGGCGGAAATCTAGGGAATTAATAAATATGCTTCGAAATTAGAGAAGATTAGAGCAACGTTAGGATTAAATGTACGTAATACATATACAATTGATTATTAAAAGATGTATATAATACTGTACTGTATAATAAAATAATTTTCATTAGCTATAAAACCTATAAAACTATGTTTCATGATTTCACTTTCCACGCATCCAAACTACATATGTAATCGTTATACGTGAAAAGTTTCACGTGAAATGTCAAGGTGTGAAAAATGAAAAGTAAAAAGTGAAAATGAAAAGTGAAAAATTTCACGTAAAGAAATTTACATGATTGACTCCCTGATTAGATTATTTCTATAGATTTAAAACTATAAGATCCAATCTATAATAAATGATTTAAGGTCCATGACACACCAAAAAAACTTAAGCAGCAAGCGAATCAGCCAATCACAATTGAGAACATAAGGCAGTAACATCAGCAGTAGCAAATCCACAACATTAATTTCCTTACTGTTTAAGTTTGGACTGAATCCTTATCCAGACACAGAATACTAATTGGTAAAAAATAAATGATGGAAGTAAATAGTACTTACTGCATGAGAATTCAGCCCTACTGTTTAAGTTTTGTTTTTTTTTATTTTTATATGCCATAAATCGTAAATTTCCAATAAGTGACGCAAATTGACAAAAGTAAAGAAAGTCACTAAAGTATTTAGTAAATTTCCTCATTTATAATTTTCATCTCGTTTCAAAATACACGATTGACTTCAAAGACGATATAATTTGAGTTGCATTGATTTGTGCTGTTATTGAAAGTCTATGGCCGATATTTATAGTTTGTTTTTTATATTAGGAGGAAATATTAGGAATAAGAATAAATATTAAATTTTAGAAATAAAAATTCAGAATAAAAATTAAACGTAACACACAATAAATACAAATAAGTATAAAATATAACTATATTTTATACTTATTATTTATTTCTGTTCCTAACATTTGCTCCATTGTGCGCAGGCTCCAACTCTCTTCTCCATTCAATTTTTTATTTTGCTAGGGAATTTTTTGCTTCTAAATGTCATTGCGCATTTCCATGGAAGTTTTATTTGCTCAATCATATAAGGAACAGATCTATGGCATCTACGCTACAAGTTCTGATTCTAACCTAAAGTCCTTTACGCAAAAGAAATATCATTTTAAAATTGTGTACTTATCTCATTATTCAAAGAAAAATATATTATTTATGACAGGTAATGTCACATATCTCATGATAATTTAACAAATAATTATCGAAAAGGATGTTTAATTTCTAAAAAATTATATTTTTGTAATGTACTAAAATGAATCAGACAATTTATTAGACGTTCTTTTTATATTTCTAAAAATTTAAGAAATGATTTATCTGTATAGAAAAACTATAATATTTTTTAATTTAAAAGTTGACTGTTATTTTTCTTAAGTGATATAATTTTAGGACATAATATACTTTCAAATGACCTCTAAGTGTTTTGTTGAGTTTTTAAACTTTATGAAATAATATAAGATTTTATTAAGATTTTAGATTGTATAAAAACATAATCGACCTAAGAAAATAAAACGTATAAAATGAGCTGTATCTTTATAAGCTGTATCTTTTGATATTTATAATTGAGCTATAATGATGTAATCTTTAAAGTTGCTAATAGAATTTGTATTTGAATTGATAATATCAGCAATATTATGAAACATGAGCAACAAAACGAAAGAATCTATGACGAAAGACATCGTAACTATGATAAAAACAGCACAAAATGATGGTAGCAATTTAAGAAAAGAATTAGAGAATGAAAACATCTCTAAAGTACACAAGGATGAAAACATTGAGAATGAAATAAGAACAGAACAAGATGAAGAAGACAATTCAAAGAAAGAATTAAAAAATAAGGATATCTGTAAAATAAAACATAAGGATGGAGATATTGAAAATGGGATGAATAGGAAAAATGAGGAACAAAATGAGGATAGCAATTCAACAGAAGAATCTATGAATGAAGATACTTGTGAAGTAAAATGTAAGGATAAAAATATTGATAATGAGATAGATATATTACAGAATAGAAGTGGTGATATTAAAAAAGCATTGAAAAATAAATACAATCATATAGTTGATTCCGAAGATGAAGGTGTGGAAGAAGAAAATTATAGTGAAGTAACGTACTTAGCACGTCAAATGGCATCGACAGAAAGATTATCTCAAGCAGAAGCAGTAGTAATTATCTTTAATAAAGTTTGATTTAACGAAAGCTAACAAAAATAAGTGAGATATATGTGTAATTATTTTTTATTGCAGCAATTATATAATTTACATGTAAAATTGAGACATACAGTGCCACCACAGCATAAGATTGAAACACGAGCTGGGTCCCATATACCAACGCGAAAGGAAATCGAAAAGTTTGAAAAAATAATACCAATCAGAAAAGGCACATATTCTTTTGAAGAAGATAAGATTATTGCCAGTAATTGGAAAACATTTTGTAAAGTTTGTATGCAAGAATAATTTTTATTTTGTTTGTTATCTAATACTTAGAAATATTTTTAATATAGAACTAAAGTTTTCCATATTTAATAAAGTATATTTAATAAAATTTAAAGTATTAAATTAAATATTTAATAAAAAAGTTATATATAATGTAAATTCTAAAACAGTTACATAACTGGGATAAAAGAAAGACTAAACCGTTTTTACAATTAAGAATTGGCACATTAACATACATGCGTAATACCACGGAAAGGCGAAAATTTGTGCAATTCTTAGCTGATGGATTACCAGATAGAACTTTATATAGTGTCTATCACAGATTTAGAAATTTATATGAAAATAATCTACAACGAAGGTAATGTATAATAACATGTATTTACATGTATTTTTATGTGTTACCTTTCATCACCTTTTATGTAAAATTAATGATAATACTGGAAAAGGATTTAACATTAAGTGTATCTGTAATAATAATATTGAAATATTAAAATAACTAGATATATACCTGAAGAAGATAAAATGATAATAGATCATTTAGAAAACAACCCATTTCTTGATGAAAGACGTAAATATGCTGATTTGGCTAAGGTTCTTCGGAGAACGAGAAACTCGATTTGGCGACGTTATCAAATATTAAAAAAAAGAAAAAGACAGAGTGCTTAATGTACTGTATTTATTTTTAATAAAAGCATCATTTTTTACAATGGATCTAATAATATAATAAATGAAGATTTCTGTTATAAATATATATATATATTTTAATATAAAAAAAGCGTGTTTTTATCTGTATTTAATCCTCATGTGACGTTTTGAGATAAAAATTCAAGTATCAAATTACTAAAGTTAAAATAATTTTTAAATAAGTATTTTGTAAGTATTTTTAAAGTTAATCGATCACAATTGATTTAGAAAAAATTATAAAAGCTGTCATATGAAATGAATTGCAAAAGAATGACGCGTTATCACTGTTATATATATATGTACTATCATATGTATCACAAATAAGAAAATATAAAAATAAAATTTCATATTTTTTAATTTGTTTCATTTTTAACTTTTTTTTCTTCTGTTTTGGAAAAATTGACAATTATATCATTTTTATTGATAAGTTATAATTTAGAAAAATATCTACTAATTAAATATCTAATAATCAAATAATTCAGATTTTTTATTTTCAACATCAAAATAAAAGAATTCTAAGAAATATACACATGTTGATTGAAAAAAAGTATGTTGCAATAAAAATTATAGATTGAAAAGCTAATACTTTTATTAGCAATACAAAAAATATAATAAAATAGTAATACTAAGATTTTAAAATACAAGCTTTACTTCATCATTTAGAGAATAAAATTTATATCGTCAAATATATTTAAATGAATGATGATCAGTCTCTTTTATAACTTGTTACATTGTGTGTGTGTGTGTGTGTGTGTGTGTGTGTGTGTGTGTGTGTGTGTGT
Source organism: Pogonomyrmex barbatus (assembly GCF_055798465.1). Lineage (NCBI taxonomy): Eukaryota > Metazoa > Arthropoda > Insecta > Hymenoptera > Formicidae > Pogonomyrmex > Pogonomyrmex barbatus. Next base: position 3,002,405 of record NW_028297117.1, on the reverse strand, counting down.
GTGTGTGTGTGTGTGTGTGTGTGTAAAACTGATTTTATATATATATATTTATTTATTTGTACACTCCCTTTATTTATCTTTAAATTATAAAACTATCATTTTCATTAATCATATCTGATTAAAAATAATATTTAAAATCTAGTACTTTAAAATAATTTACGAAAAAACATGTTTTTAATAATTAATAATCATATTCTTAAATACTTCTTCAAATACAATATTTTCTTTTACGTTCTTTCTCTATATTATGTATTTAACACAACGTTAAGAAATTCTCTCTTAGCAAAGTTAAAAAATATGATCGCATAATTTTTTGTGTGATAACAATGTATGTATTGCGATAATTATTTCGTATTTTATATTGATTTAGCTGATTTACATGAATGTGTATATATACATGTGTATTATGTCCATGTGTATATGTGTGCACGATTATCATTCATTTAACTATGATGTATCTTCATAATGGAATATGTGTCCATTAAGTTTATTAAATGAATAGATTGTACCGATTTCTTTTAATTATTATCTATAATCTAGTTAGCAATATAGTTTCACAGCCCAGAAATTGTATACCTGATATTACACTTCTAACATCATTATACCTGCATATTATAACATTGTTAAACTATATTCTAAAAATCAATCAATAGTTGCATTGTATCTTGCATATGTCTTGATGTATTTCATAAATTCATGCGTCATTTGTATACTTTATTTATTTAAAAAAGAAAATAACAGAAATACATTTCTATTTTCAAATATAATTATGTTTTTATATCTTTCTTTATCAGAATTTAATTATTCATCTATTTTTAGTTTTTTCAGTCTCCATTCATTTGATTTTTGAATCGGAAAAATCGATAAATAAATGGATACATAAATTCAAAACTTGATTACATGAAAAAAATTAATTATATTCCTTTAAAATAATATAATAGACAACTATCATGTAATATATGGTATAGCAAGATCTGGCTTATATATGAATACATACAAAAATATATATATATATGTACATACATTAATATATGCGGATTTTACATATATTCATACTCATGATATCAAATAATAAAAAAATAGTCACGACTTTAACAATAGCAATTACTTTTTGAAAACTCTTCGCACTTTGTATAAATATGAGTATATCTTAATTTTATTACATCGTAAATATCTATTTATACTTTTTTTTAAAACAAAGTATCAGCATCTTTCGAGCGCCATATATATCCAAGGAACGTTTTCCATTATGAAAGAGCTGTATGTATTTACAGAGGTGTAACTTATATTACATGCATTTCGCATACAGAATTTATAGCAACAGATTGTGCATAATGATAGTCTCACACACTCGCGAATGATGCTTGTAATCTTGATAATGTCACATAATTATTCTTAAAACATTTGACCTATCACAGCGACTGGTCGCACTCCTGCACCGTTATTCACGTTGTTCATGTTCACGTGAATATGAGTGACCGTGTGTGGTATGTGATGATGATTGTGATCATCAACCATCATCTCGCCGTACTGGGCGCGACAACGCTTCTGATGTGCAAAGAGACTGCCACTGTGGCTGTATGCAGCGCCGCATGTCTTGCATACATACGGTTTCTCACCGGAATGAGTATATGTGTGTTCCTTTAGTGTGCTAAGCCTCTTGAAGGCTTTGCCGCAGGTTTTGCATAGGTAATTCGCTTCACCGGTATGTCGGGTCAAATGTCTTCGAAAAGCTGAACTCACAGCAAACGCGGCACTACACACATGGCAGACAAACGGCTTGTCGCCCGTGTGAATGCGAATGTGATTCGCTAAGCTCGTTGTCGTCGTGAAGCCGCTGTTACACGTCTTGCACACGTGTGGCTTAATGCCAGTATGAGTTCGCATATGATATGTGAGGGATGAGTTGCTCGGATATACCTTGCTACAAATGTGACATAGATATTCGCGCGGTACCTTCTCTTTCGGCTTGTGTGTTCTCTGATGAAGAACAAGACGAGCCTGACTAGCGCAGACTTTCCTGCAGATCTCACAGGTAACGGGCTCGGCTTTTGGCTTGTGCATCGACACATGCCGTCGCAAACCTTTCTTAGTAGCCATGACCTTATCACAATGTTGACATTTGTATTCTCCAGATCCTTCCTCGTCGCTTTCTTCTTTTTTGACGTTCTCATTCTCTGGCGGAAGATCCATCGTGTTATTAGTCGGCATATCATCATCGTCCGAATCATATAGTTTGTTATCATCCGCTAAATTATCCAGTAATCCATGCCCGTGCTTCTCCGCATGTTTTTTCAACGTATCCGGCCTAAAGAACCACTTTTTACATACAGTACAAGGATACTTTTTGTCGCCATGCACAAGAGCATGTCTCTTTAGATTCTTCATAGATGAGCAATATTGATTGCAAATCTCACATTTGTACAATTCGGGCGCATTCTCGAATTCGTCTGTTTCATTCGCAGGCCCGGTCTCATCATCGGTATCGTCTTCGCTCTTGAGTTCTTTCTTCGGTTCTTTATTATCTTTTCGCTCGCTCGTATTGATCTGCTTAATCATATCGTTTACTTTCTCCGTGTGCGACTTTAAATGCTTCACGAGACTCTGAGACTTGGAGAAAGACGCGTGGCAGAGTTGACATGCGTGTGGCTTCGACGTATGTATTTTTTGATGGCTCTCCATATTTTCCTGCTTATAAAACATCTTTAAACAGACATTACATTTATATTTTTTCTCATGAACTAACGAGTGCTTCTTTAGACCTTTCTGCGTGGCATATTGCTTAGAGCAGACTTTGCATTTGAATTTCGATTCCACTGAATCTTGACTGTCACTACTTGGCTCATAATAATTATCAGCGATTTCATCGTCACTATATGTCTTAGTAGTTGCCGATTTCGTTTTTCTCGAAGACGTGCGTTTCTGAGGAACGCTTTCCTCTTCCTCTACATTATCGTTGGATAAGTTTTCATTGACAAACTGTTCCTCTTGTTCATCGCTATTCTTTTCACCATATTGATTGGCATCCTTGATATCATCATCTTTGTTTGGTAAATTAATGATGGTAGATGTATTTTGTACATCTTCTTGCGAATCTTCTTGCGTTATTGTCATTTGATGAACTTCATTCTCCGATATACAAGAATTTTTCACCTCCTCTTTACCTCCTTCGAATCCAATAGAACAGATAAACAGTTTTTCATCTGGTATTTGAATTTGATTAGTACTCAAGCTATCTACACTTCTAGAAAATGAGTCAGTGGTTTGAATGTATTCTTGTGCATTTGCAACAACCTGCATGTCTTCTTTCACAAAATAATCTTCCTGGAAATTGTCTGATTTTTTCGAGAGTAAAAATCTTGTTTGTAAATCAGTCTGCGTACAAGAATCTTGAAAATCCTGAAAAATTATGTCACAAATATATAAACATATATTTTCCAATACATGGACAAATATAAATCAACAAAGTGATTCTTACTGTGGTAGACTTAATATATTTGGCAGGCTTGTTATAATACATGCGTAATCTTGCATCAGAGTGTTGACATTGCTGCCTAAACTCGTGAGCAACACTCGCCTTATAAATACAAACATCACATATCAGAGAAGGTAATCCATCTTGCTCATGTATTTCAATGGAACCACAGACTTGTATTTTTTGAGAAAGACCTGAGAGATCATTTACTTCTTGAGCAGCTGAGAAAATTGGCGACAGATTGGTAGCCTCGGTAAGACAGATCCTGCATACCCTGTCCATATTAATTGGCAAAGTGAAGTAACTGGAAGTCATTGTTCCGTCAAGAATAAAATGTTCACATGTGATAAGCTATCTGCAAAATAAAAACATAAACTCAATATGAAATAAATAAGAACATACTTTTCTTTATAAAATATAATAATTATTATACATATATCATAAAACGTCATACGTAATTAGAATTGTAAATATTAAATCCTGAACAATCTCATCAAATCCTAACAAAATAGAAGTTTCCCTGTTAAGCAATAATAAGGCAAACAGAATACAGGTGACAACAAATGCAGTTGCAATATGTTACATTAATATCGCGTGATGCATCAACGGGTGCTTTCGCACGGCATTGCGAGCAATCGATGAGGCAATTTAATATATCTCATGACGTAAACGAATCGCCGGACCGAATCTCGCAGCCATGCGAAACGAGGCTCGCGATACCGACATGGTGTCGCAAGAGACATTTCCCTACGTCGCGCGAAAATTTCGTGCATACACCGGGAGCGATAAGGAATTAATATACAAATATCGGAGCGGTTCTCAACCTCGGTTCCGGGGCGCGTTCGTGCGTCGTGCTGCCCCCGATGCCGCTGCCCGCGGACAGTGACGCCCAGACGAATGTAACGCGGCAAGTCGCAGACGTCGGACCTTTGTGGCGATTCTCTCGCTGTCGGACAACACTTTTTCCCCTTTCTTTTCAGGGCTCGCGACGGCCTCGCGTCATACGGAGGCGCAAATCACGCCGTTCCATGATCGATTCGTCGACTCACGGCAACTCCGGCACTCTTAATTCCGTCTTTGACTCCGCGCTGGCCTTTGTCTCGGCTCCTACGACGGCGATCACGAATCTCGAAAGTTGAGAGCAATCTGAGACGAATGCTCGGCCCGATAATTCCGAGGTGGTGTGGGTGGGTCAATACAAAGACGAGCCGATCGTGAGAACACACGTATGTGCGTATGTGTGCATGATAGTATTTATGAGAGCGCGACGGTCGGCGTTATATCGGCAACTTCGATTAATTGGCCAACGATTCGCTGTCTCTTTTGATTCTGAAACATGATGGAGATGGAAGATGTCCGCCTATCTAATGAAGTTAGCTGGAGCATCGAAGCAGTGATACGGCGGAACGAACTTGTCCGCGCGTGTGTATAGTATGCGCGACTCTCGGCTATGTTCACAGCAGAACGATAGTGGGAGGTTTGTTTTGTTCATTCGATTGACTAAAGTCCTGCGTACAATGGAGAAAATATTGGGAACAGCAATAAGTAATAGGCAAATAATAGGCAACAGGAACAGATACAGACAATAGATTTCCATCTATCGAAAATCGTGTCAATTAATAGGCCGGTCATTATCAATTAATATTTAGTTGAACTTAAGAGCCATTCAAACGAGCCGTACATGGAAATTTGACTAATCATAGAGAGCGTAGCAATTTCTGCATACAGTCAATTGATTGATTAATTATTTCGGACAGATGTTTAAGCAATTTTCTAATCTCCAATTAATTTAACTAATGATTGATTTATTAAGCGTTTGGTAATGAATAGAATAATTAATTTTTTTGTTAATGTTTTTTTGTTAATGTATAGAAAATTGTTAGAGTAAAAATAATAAAATAGACAATTCTATCACTTGAATTAATCACTCACTTTTATCAATGTAAATAAATTATAATTTTGTTTTAATTTACTTTTTATCTTTTTTTAATTCTGAAAATTAGAAAAAGATAAAGAGTAAATTAAATCGATATTTAAGTTAATTTATATTGCTAGAAATAGATATAAATTATTATCCGACGATATAATCGGAGTTTTAACGAAGTCACTTAAGCTTGTCTCATTTAATTCGCGATGGGACAAATCCTCAAGTTTAAAAATAATTCTTCTGAATTCTTATTTCATCATTGATATTTAAAAAAATATCTTACATATTCATATTTATTAAGTTTGAATGTTAGATATCCTGTGTCAACGTCGAAAGTAAACCTGGATTCTCATGCAGACACTAGCGCTTTGACACCGAGCGCTGATTGGAAAAACGAATAATGGAGATAAATAGTAAAGATTCATTCACTGTTTTATCCCCACTACTCATTTTTCACCAATCAGCATTTGTGTCAACGCGCTAGTGTCTGCATAAGGATTGGTTTATGGAGACCGTAATCTGTTAACTTATGCCGTAATCGTAAAAAATTGACCAATCACAATCGAATTATAAAAGAATAATCGACTATGATTCCTCAATATTTTACGATTATGGCATAAGTTAATAAATTACGGCCTTCATAAGTGTCGGTCCACAATAAGTATTTAATCTTTAAGCCGTAAAAAATTGACCAATCATAGTCGATTATTCTTTTCATATTCGATTATAATTGGTCAATTTCTTACGTCTTAAAGCTTAAATCACTTATTGTGGACCGACACTAAACCAACCCTAAGGATCCAAACTATGTTTGAGAATTTTACTTCCGGAATGAACTGGAGCAACTAAACATGTCGATAGGAGGATTACATAGCCAATGAGAAAAGATACGTCAGATAATCCGTGTTTGTCTGCCCTCTTAACATTTCTTAAGTATGATTTCCAAATAGCTCTCTCTTCCTCTTTCGTCCGTCAGTCTGTCAAAAAATGTGAATGCAGGGTGGTGGATTAGGGCTTTCGAATTTTGACTAACTGTGATGGTATTCGAGCCACGTGTCGTCCGATCGAGTCGAGACGTACGGCCAATGCGCGAGGAAGTTCCTTGAGCGGTGACACCAGTGCTGTGCAACGGCATTTAATTTTTTTTTTTTAAATGCGACCATGGCACTCCGCAAAGTAAAGGGAAACTTTGAACGGATGTTCGACAAGAATCTGACGGATCTGGTGCGCGGGATCAGGAATAATAAGGAAAACGAGGTGATTTCTGCGTGTGCTCCGCCGCTCGCGGTTTTCCCGCTGCTGAAATCCTTAATCGGAACCTAACCTCTAACTCTTTCTCCTCGCTTGCTTTCCCCCCCTCCCCTATCCCCTGATTTTACAAATCGCTTCTCGTTGACTCGAAAGAATTTTACGATTTTTTTCTATGTCAGGCGAAGTACATCGCGCAGTGCATCGAAGAGATCAAGCAGGAGTTACGGCAAGATAATGTGGCGGTCAAGGCCAACGCCGTGGCCAAGTTGACATATGTAAGTTTCACGGGTGGCACGTAAATTTTGACAGATACCGGGATATCCGTCGGCATGATGTGGCCTATATGATCGATTTATGACGTGCCGGCTTAATTCAATTTAACTCGATTTGTCTCGAGTATTAACGGTCGATCTACTCTTCTATCTGCAGCTCCAGATGTTAGGATATGACATCAGTTGGGCTGGCTTTAATATAATAGAAGTGATGTCATCAGCAAAGTTCACTTACAAACGAATCGGTTATCTCGCCGCCAGTCAAAGCTTTCATGCAGATATAGAGGTAAAATCTTATTTTGCTTGATACAAGTAGATACTTTACTTGCTTGTAATATTTTTGTAATGATCTATTCTTAATATTGTCTATATTTATGTTTTGTCTTTACTGCAAAATAAATTAAAATTGGATGTATAAAATAACCATAAAGATTGTTATTAAATTGTTATTAAATTAAATTGTGATTATTATTAAATTATTATTAAATGTATTTATTTACATATATGTATAATATTTAGCAAATCATTAAAATTGAAAGACAATATTCATCTTGTAATTTATTAATGTTTTTTTTATTATAGCTATTGATGCTAACAACGAATATGATTCGTAAAGATTTAAATAGTCAAAACCAGTATGATGCTGGTTTAGCACTGAGCGGTTTGTCTTGCTTTATAAGTCCAGATCTAGCACGTGACCTAGTTCATGATATAATGACATTGTTGACTTCTACAAAGCCATACTTGCGCAAGAAGGCTGTCTTGATGATGTATAAAGTATTCCTGAGATTTCCTGAGGCCTTGAGGCCTGCTTTCCCCAGGTTAAAAGAGAAGCTTGAGGATCCAGACAGTGGTGTTCAAAGTGCGGCAGTAAACGTAGTGTGCGAATTAGCCAGGAAAAATCCGAAGAATTACTTGAGCTTAGCGCCTGTTTTCTTTAAGTTAATGACAACTTCTACAAATAATTGGATGCTTATCAAGATCATCAAATTGGTGAGTGATATTATGGTTACTTCAATTTTAAGGCATAATTTTTTTATATAGAATAATGGTGTACAACACAAAATAATCTCTTTAATGAACGAAGTCATATATTTATAATTATAATTCTCTTTAATAACAATTTTGCATTAATAATTTTCAATATAGTATCAATGTAACTTATTATAAATATAATAAGTTTATATACATTTTTTTTTTACTGTAAGCCGTATTGGTTTTATTTTTCACACTCAGTTCTCGACTATAACTCTGATTGAACCAAAGCTGGGTCGCCGACTTACTCAACCATTAATTGATCTAATTTCAAGGTTTTATACATCTCTTATTTTTTTATGTATATACAAAATTTATTTATTGTAATTGTAACATATTATTGATAGGATACATCAGTATCTGAATACATTCTGTAGAATCATTCATATTGCATACAGTTTGATTTTACATATTTCATCTTTGTATGAAATTAGAATTAAACTACTCCTTTATATCAAAAAACAGTATCAAATATATCTTAGGAGACAACATAATATTTTCAGTTTGGAGCATTGACACCTCTAGAACCTAGGCTTGGCAAAAAATTAATAGAACCTCTTACCAATTTGATACACAGGTATCTAGTGTATTTTATTCAATAGTATCCCAATTAACATGCTTATAATATCATTAACATATCGTTTTCTATCTTATAACTCTCTATATTCCTTTTATCTTAGCTTTGTATTTATCTCTTGTAATATTTTGTAATATACTTATTTTTTTATTACAAGTAAGAAATTTTCAACATAATTTATAATATAATACTGCTCATTTTTAGTACATCCGCAATGTCCTTATTATATGAATGTATCAATACAGTAATTGCTGTGTTGATTTCTATATCGTCCGGTATGCCAAATCACTCCGATTCGATACAGCTGTGTGTTCAAAAATTGAGAATATTAATAGAGGACTCCGATCAAAACCTGAAGTATCTAGGATTATTGGCGATGTCGAAAATATTGAGAACGCATCCGAAGAGCGTACAAGCTCATAAAGATCTAATTATGCAATGTCTTGATGATAAAGACGAAAGTATAAGACTGCGTGCCTTGGATTTGTTGTATGGAATGGTTTCCAAGAAAAATCTAATGGAGATAGTTAAGAAATTAATGGTACACATGGACAAAGCCGAAGGCACTACGTATCGTGATGAATTGCTCTCAAAGATTATTCAAATTTGCTCACAGAATAATTATCAGTTTATTACCTACTTTGAGTGGTAAATATAAAATTGTTTTATATAAATTCGTTAGGGCAGTTTGTAGAAAATTGTGTCCATACACAGGTACATATCTGTATTGGTGGAACTTACACGAATGGAAGGCACCAAACATGGACCATTAGTAGCAACTCAATTACTCGACGTAGCAATTCGTGTACAAGCTATCCGAAAATATGCGGTTCAACAATGTGCCTTATTGCTTGAGAATTCATATCTTTTAACCGGCCAGCCAAGGGCAACAATGTCTGAGGTTTTATATGCAGCAGCATGGATTTGCGGAGAATTCTCTAGGTAATATGAATTTTATCTGGTATAACTTTAATCTGAATGATATACTTAATAATTTAATCAACTAATAGTGAATTGGAAGATCCTTTGGCAACATTGCAATCTATGTTGCGATCACAAGCTTCTAGTTTGCCGGGGCATATACAGGCTGTTTATGTTCATAATATATTAAAATTAGCTGCAACGACATTTGCCAAAGCAGAGAAGAAGGGAGATACTGATACTATGGAAAAGGTAAAACATAATTTAGAGTAATAATAAAATTTTTATATTATGCTATAACTAAGCATGCATCATATAATAGTTAATAATATTTTGAAACAAATATATCTGCATTTTAAGTTGAGACGAAATATCTCGTTTCAATATTATCTTTTATTTTACAGATTTATGGATTAAGAGATAAAATAACAGCTTTTGTCTGTAGTGGCGATTTGGAAGTTCAGGAAAGATCAAGCTCTGCATTAGTACTATTTGAATGTTTAAAAGAAAATCCTGGTCTCGCGCAGGAATTAATGGAGGCTTTTGAAGGTGAACTTAATCCAGTTGCACCAAAGGCTCAACGTAAAGTAAATATCAATTAATAATATCACGCACGCGCGTGTGTGTGCGTGCGTGCGTGCGTGCGTACGTGCGTGCGTGCGTGTGTGTTAAATTAAAAGAGAATATGTACAGTTAGCAACGTCGAATCGCACTAGACATTACGAGACCACGAGGGATCTCCTTCCATACATCATTCCCCTTCAATTAGTCGTGTATCTTTACTGATTAAATATTATTAATCAATTATTATTTTTATTGTTATATTATTAATGTGAAACTTTTCTAATTATCATATTCAGTCCATATTTAATCAGAAATAAAAAAAGCTGACTGCTGGAAAAAATGGCTCGAAAAGAAAACGTTCCTCGCGGTTTTGCAACATCTAATGATTCGATGTTGCTGACTATACATATATTAATTAATATCTATCTGATGTAATATTTACGTACACATATAAATGTTATTATAAAAATATCATGATGTATTTTTCAGGTTCCAATACCCGAAGATTTAGATCTAGATTCCTGGATCAATGACCCACCTTCAGAGAGTTCAGATTCAGAGGATCTAGATATGAATGATATTTTTATTAAAACAGAAAAATCAAATAATTCATTTTCCAAACGAGATTTAAATGAACCATCATTGGAGGAACTTGAAAGGAGACGAGAAGCAAGAAAATTAGAACAAGAAAATAATCCTCATTATCTAAAAGGCTCATTTAAGACTCCTACATCATATCATAATTCATCAAACGTATATGAAGACGTATATGAAAACATTCCTATCGCGGAATTAGACATCCCGATTTCACTAAAGATCTCTAATGTACACAGATGTCGCGATGTAGATAGTAGTCACAAAAGATATAAAAAGCATGATAAAAAGAAGAAACTGAAGAAAAATAAAAGTAATTTTTATATTTGCAACATTACATTAAGGATGTATTCGGAGAGCTTTCTATTAGCGCTATCGTGTCATTCTATCCTTTATTTACGATTTTATCTTTGATTGAATGAATAATAAAGAACGACGCAATAGTGTTTCCTGAATGTATTCTAAATATGTTGTTAGATATTTGAAATTCTTATTGCTCATTATTTTCAGATAAAAAATCTGCATCAGAAGAAGACGAACAGGATGATAGTTTACCACTACAAATAGTAAATACTGGAATTGGAGAACTTCCTCCGGGTGCAGAGATAAGCGACAGTGACGAATATGATTTAGTAGATACGAATGACCCACATAGAGCTTTGAATATTGACTTGGATATGCCTTTACGAGAAGATGAAAGATTGCCTGTCTTAGAACATAGAATTATTGAAAATAATATAACGAAGAAAATCGAAGAAAAGGAAAACAAAAAGGAAAAAGTAAATTAATTTTTGTATTAATAGAAGTATTTTAATATGTTAATAAGTATAATATGTTATACATATAAGTATTATAAACTTGTTTACTTTATTTACATATTTTAAAAAATATTTAATTTATGCCTTCTAAATTGATAGGGACATAGAAGGTCTAAGAAAAAAGTCAAGGATGCCAAAGGAAACAAGGTAAATAATCAAAGGGAGTCATCTGATTTGTGGTTGGAAACTAATTCATCTCCCGAAAAAATTCAATCTCCTGCTATAGAAGAATACACAGAAGTATCCAGTGAGCCTCAGAAAGATAGCAAACGCAAAAAGTCAAAGAGTCAAAACAAGCACAAAAAATCCAATGAAGAAGATGCAAAACACAGAAAATCGAAGAAATCAAAAAGCAAAAAGGAAAATAAGTTATTTGATTATGAGGAAACGGCTGGAATATCCACTCCGTCAAAAGAGATTTTACCAGAGTTAAAGAACGATATTACGAATTCTGAATATAATACAATTAATGTACAGCAAAATATCTCCTATGAAGAATTAGCCAAAAATAAAATTATTTCCATGACATATGAGCTAAAACAAATCCCTCACGATTCGAGTAAAGTTATCGTATCAATTTGCATTACAAATATAGGTCAGTCGCTTGTGAAAGAATTAGTCTTTGATGTTCCAGATACATCGTCACTTAAATTAATTAGGAATGTAAGTTAATACATATTTAAATATGTAAAGATTATGCTTTATTCCTTAGAAATAGCTTTGTAATATTGTCATTGTTGTTTCATACTCTTTTCTCAGCCTGGAGATGAATTTGGAATAAAACTGCCGTTCCAACTGCCTCTGCAATCTAGTAAAGAAACTGAGTTCATCATACTAGTCTCGGACGTGACATTTGCTCAGAGACTTAGAGGTACACTGATATATATGTTCGAGAGTAAAGAAGGCGCACAACAAGAAAAGCTCGATTTCACTGTACACTTGTCATGTAGCAAGTTCATGGTCGGGCATCTATCTCACAAAGACATACTTACGGAACTTCTCAAAAGTGGTCAATTAATATCTAAGATTAGAAAAGAGATAATGCCTTCTCAGGACTTTGAAATAGTTCTGAGTATTATCTGCCGTAAATGCAATCTCACTCTTGTGGAACAAATTGACGATACTGCATCTTTATATGGACATTCTCTGAAGGGACATCATGTGTGCCTTTTGTTAAAATATAACGTAAGTTAAATAATTCTGTAATAAATAATATAATAACCATAGTTAAGAATTATTAATATAAAGCAAAAATATTTATTTTAATATTTCATATAAAAAATATATTTCATACACAAATTTTTATGTTGATTTTACTTCAAATTTATATAAATATTTTTTCTGCTTATGTTTAGTAATGTACGTATGTGGGTGTGTATAATTCTTATCTATGAGATTCTCCTATTCTTATATGAAATATATATATATATATATATATATAGAGTATGGTTTGATAACTTTTTATGTTACAGAGAACGACGAGAAATCTAGTGATCGAAGGAAAGGGTGACAATAACTCATTACTGTCGGGAATTGGAGAGGAGATATTGAAGATCCTGACATAATACTGATCAAGTGTCTATATTTTGCAATTATTGATTCCTATCATGCATCGCAGTTATGTTGAACATACACTGGGCAGTGAAGGGAATATTTCGACTGTGTCCACTATACATAAAATACAGATATATAGCGGCTATAGCGTATGCAATTCTGCAAACCTATTAAATATTTTCAGAAAGAATCTTACTTAAACTTCACGTGTAATCTAGATCATGGAAGTTTGTTAAATATTTAAGAATTATACATATATATACTATATACATACATATATATATATATACACGCGTATGCTCGCGCGTATCCACACATACACATACGAATACACATATGTACATTACTATAAGTATGAGGCCAAGTTTCATAAAGAAACTACAAGAAGAAAAAAAAGGAGGAATTTATTGCCAAGAATTGAAGACACTGAAATAAAAGTAGATTAAAATTTCTATATATAGGATTTAAGTTTCTATATATAGAATTTAGTATGATATTGATGTGCAATAAGTACAGAATTATAAAGATTCAAGTTATTTTTTAAAATAATTATCTACCATCAACTATAATTATCTACTATCAACTCTTGTTGAAGTCAATATCTTCCAAAAATTTCTGTAAATTACTACACTTTCTTATCTCTACCATGCATACTATTTGACATAATATAATAATCGGAAATAACTTATAAATAAAGAGCATTTCTTTGTACAGTACACGGAAATAAACATTGCAATAGAAACAATTGACTTTACTATTATGTTCAATGCCTTCAATTTTTGCGTCCAATTGGAATGATAACATTTAATCGCTATTGTTGAAATCTTTATTATTTTGTAAAATATATAAAATATTATATTCATTGCAATGTTGCGTCCGATCTTTGTAAACATGGATAAACGAGCATAAGTGATGAGCATATATTGTGCATGTGACGCTTCCATAATAAGACAAGAGATTATATGTAAATTTAAAATTAAATCATAAATAACATATATACATACATACATACATATACATGTATATGTGTATGCGTGTGTGTTATTAGTTCTATATATGGGCATATAATCCATGTATGCACAGTCATACAGAAAAATATGCTCTTATGTTATTTTGCAATGGACTTTGCATCGAGTTTTATATTTATGTTTCTTTTAATATCGTCTTTATCTCTTCTTGTTTTAAGATACATAAAGATTTTTATATTTGAATATAAAGCTCTAGATTTTTTATATTAACTTGCTAATAATTAACATCTAGCTATTAAACATGTGCCAAAAATCATTAGCAGTTTCAATATTCATATAATTCTTTTATTTTTAAAGCAACATTGATTTTTGTGCAATCCTCTGAATATTTAATTACAGTAATAATTAAATTATACTAATAATTTTTTTGTATATGTATATATGAAGCATGCAATATACATTATCATAGATGCAATGTCTTTAAAAATGTCTTTAATTTTTAACTTCATATTTTACACGCATTGCCATTGCAGAAAAAAATAATCTTTAGTTATCTTCGTTTTAGGTATGCAAATCACGTGAGATATGCGTGTGTGAGCGTGCATATTGACCATGACATATTCTATTATAAATTACACGCCACGAGATTAAGGCCAGCATTATTTTATTAATCAACATTTATCCTTACTTCTTGCGCCTACAAGTGTGAATGACCGTATAATAAAATTATAATCGAGTCCTAAGAATCGTTTGCAGCAATTTATTACTCAGAAACGTATTATAACAGATAGGAGATCGTCCAATATCGTCCGAATTCAATCAAGTTTCGTCAGTAGCGAGACACAGGCAAACTTTGCTTGCCTGTTTGTGAAAAATGAGCCGACTTAGAATTTTTATATCACGAATACAAAATGTCCTGTTGTAAATCCTTTGAACGATAATACACACATCGCGAATCATCTATGTATTTATTTTTTTTTTCACGACGTGAAAAAAAAACGACGTGATCCAGGTCAAATGATGACAAGCGTTTCGAAATCGCGCACGGCGTTCCGGTGAGTGACGCGCGATTCTTGATTTATGCGACGATCGTACAATGCTCGATCTGGAAGGTGAACCGCGAAGACTTAAGGACGACCGTGATTCAATGAGATTCATCGACCTCACGCTACCTCCCACGCGGGATTCATGGTCGCGCGGCGTCATGCTCTCCCGAATCCATCGTTTTTCGCCAAGGTACAGGTACTGTCATCGATACCGACATGTTCACGTGACAAAAACGTCGTTTCGCTCTGTTAATTCAGGTCGAAAAACGTAATTGTTTGATCTGGATATCTGCATAAACATTTCTCGGAACACTCTCCGTAATGTTAATTGATTCATCCACTCCTCGCGGATGCGGTAAGGGGAAAGGCGAAGAGGTAGCATCGAATGATTAATGCAGTGCAGCATAGCTTATGCGCGACGTGTCTACCTGTAATAAGAAAAACATCGAAGAATGCATTCTTTCCGAATCGATACACTTTTTTCCGGGCATTTAATTAATAATCTGCAATAATTCTTTTTTTACAACGAGATGTTCGTCATACATTTTGGAACGTACCATGCAAAATAACGCTAAGATATCGAGATATCAATTTTCACTTGAGATTATCACTTCGACGAATAAATTCTTTCTCGATTAGCTTATCGAATAAAACGTGAATAATATTTGCAGAAAGAATACCGCTCTCATTTTTCTTTTCTTTTTTTTTTTCTAGACTATTTGCACAAATAAAAAAAAAAGGGGGGAAAAGAATAAAGTTAAATGTCTATTATTGCATTCCGGTCACGTTTCAGTTCAGACGAGCATGCATATTTTTCAAGATTTGATATCTTCGTTCGGAATGTCAAGCTGTCAAAATGATACGTATATGATTTATCGGTGATTCGGTCCAAAATCCCTTATTCGTTTTTATGTACAATTACTTTTATTTAAAAAAGAAGAAACAAAAATGTGTTGTTTAGAAATTGAGAAATCAGAAAATTAAATTAACGCGTCGCGTTAATTTGCTCGAATAAAATTGTAAGATTCACTTAAGGAAAAGATGAAATAGATATAAAAAGAAACTTTAATCGGCATACATCTTTTATCATCGTTAAAAAATGTCGGTGCTAAGGCTGATAAAAATTCTCTATCGAAAGCATCAACGTCATCGTGCATGATTTATTGGTATTGCCGAATGAGAACACATTTTGCGGCGAACAATATTCACCGCAAGATATTCTCATCTTGAGATTACAACACGTGCCAAGTTTGATTGATACGTCAATCGTTGCATGCATTTACGTATGTACATTTTATGGGTCGCGTATTTAATTTTTCATAGAATACCTTGCACCTTCTCTTTGCTTTTGCTTGAATGAAAATACATAACGAAAAGCATATCTTGAAATATAATTGAAAGTAGTACATGGATGAAAGCAAATATTTATCTTCAGCTATAATAGCAGAATTGCGTCAACGCAGATTGATGAAAATCTCGAAAAATGTTACGTAACTTAATATAATATTTGGAATAATATTTGGACATGCATGTCAAATACTTAAAAAAATTGGAAGCGCAATAAGTTGATTATTTTATTTATTTATAAAACATAATTTACATCCGTAAAATTTGTAAAATAAATTGTTGGTGAAACAAAATCTTATTTCTTGAAAGTTTAATCTTGATGTAATCTATCTATCTGGCAGAATAATGATTAGCCAATCGCGATATTTATCATATGCTTTGATAAAATTCAGATCTTACTTAATACAGGAAAGGGATTATCAATATATCTTGAAAATCTGAATATGTCTGAAATAATCTTTATTATAATGAAAATACTTGTTAAGTCTGTGGCACTTAATGAATTTTATTAAATCAGTAATGAAATAAAATAAGATTAATAATCACCACTTTTTTAATATCAAAATATCATCAAAATATCTTTGCACTTTTATATTTAATTATTATAAACGGGAGAAACTCTACTATAAATATAAAACAAATGTAATATGTATGATGGAAGAAACATTTTTAACCATTTTTATTTTTTAAATCAATATCTTTTTTCTTCTTTTTCTCTTTTTATCAATTCTTTTTATTTATATTACTGTTTTTATTCTGATGAAATATTAAAGTAAAAAAAGTTTTTAAATCTTATCTTGGTATCAGAAAAATATATTAATTCAAAAAAATAGAAACAGACAAAATAAAATAATCTCTTGGTACTTCTAACATTAATAGATTGTAATCGTTAACACCGAAGATATTTTCTGCTCTTGATGAGCGAAAGACTAAGAAAAAAAAGTAAAAAAATGTTGTTGTAATGCGCCATTTGTTAAGTAAAATTATTAAGCAAGCGCAAAGTGCTTATCCTACTTGTGCGTACTTGTCGAAGACGCACACTCGTCACGCGAACAAATTTACCCTTGCAACCCGCGGACGCGAGCAAGGGGAGAACCGTTCGCATAGCACCGCCGCTCGGACTCGGTGACTTGAACGCTCGCCCTCAGATGCGAACGTTCGACGGCATCGCCGTCGTAACACCCAAGATCGCTACTGATCGGCGAAACGCGAGTCGCAACCACCTTATGATATCCATGTGCTCGCGCGAGCCGGCGTCGTCGTCAATCGGTCGGCTGAATGAGTCGGCGAACGTATTTACGCCGGCGTTCATCCCTCACCCCTCGGTACCACCGTGAAACGATACGATACGGATACGAAACGGTATCGTGAGCCCGAGTCGCACACACGCCACACGATGCTATATAAATAATACTTCGCGCTAAGTCAGACCAGTCGACTTGCGGCGGCCGTACCTGTCGCGCCGCACAATGCAACGGACCTTCAGAGATTAAATCGTCTCGACCCTCGCGCGCCACTCGAAATCTCTTTCTTTTTTTTTTTCTTTTCTCTCGTCTTCTTTTCTCTGTCTTCCTGTCTGACCAAACGTCGCCCCTCGTACGCACTCATCCGAAACCGTTTATCTTTCCGTTGCGCGCTCGTCGCGTGCCGAGGACACTCGCCGGTGACTTAACATCCAACGCTTAGCGGTCCATCCTCCAGGATGTCGCACGACAATTTGGGATTTACATCGAGCACGGTGAGTGGATGATACGAGTGTATGTCGGAATATGTCGGTAAATATGTTCTCATACTGGGGGCGAAAAAGAAAAAAATAAAATCAAATGTGTGTGTATATATATATATATATATATATATATATGTTGTGTGTGTGTGTGTGTGTGTGTGTGTTTGAAATAATAAAGAAAACCAAATTTTGTCAATATTCCGGTAACGATTTTCAATATACAACGGTATTTATCAATCCTAGAATAGTCTATGGTTTTTCTCTCGGAGTAGGGAAGAAACTCGGGAGAGGGAAAAGGCATTCCCTGATGATTCGCGATACATTCTTCTATTTCTTCAACGAGTTTTTGCTGTCACATTAGTCGTTATCCTCGAAATCATTCTGTGCAAACAAAGCATCCTTTCAATATAAAATTGTAAACATGGTTTCCTCGACAGTAAAGCAGCAGAATGAAATTTTAATAACACGAAGCTATGCTAGAAATATGAATTTTAGACAAAAGTCCTTTTTTCTTAATTTATATTTAAAAAATATGCAGAAATGATATTTCTTTTGACGTTGATAGAAAAGAAGTTTTTCGATATAAGATCAGCTATATTAAGTATTTACGTCATGTCTTAGTGCATATATTTAAGAATAATTGATATGCGAAATAATTTGAACCATATTACTTTAAAACACTCTTAATAAGCATATTTTTATGAAATAAAAAATACGATTTAAAATTGGAAAATGTGCCAATAATTCATATGTGACATTTATAAAAAAAAAATTATATGCAAAACAAATCATGTTTTTTTTATATAATTTGTCACATTTCTTTTTCTTTTTTCATCAATAATTGACATTTTTTTTGTTATTTAAAGTTACAAGTTTGTCAATTGGGTATATATTTTTTTAGTGTTATATTTAAAACGGCTTATCTATTTTAAAAGATAATGTAAGAAAATGATAATGTAACAATGCATAATACATGCAAAATACTATCTGAAGGATCACAGAGTTATTTAAATATTGGAATTTTTTTGCTAATTATAACAATTAATAGTTTTGTTTGTCTATTGCAATAACAAAATATCACTAAACATTTAACATACTATTCATTTAATATCAAACACTGAGTCATATAAAAAAAATTGAAACGTTAAGCAATTTGGAAACGAATTTTATTATCTTTATCTTCGACTTGCGCTTTTTATATTTCAAGATTTATTTCGGATTTATGAATGTAAGAGCCATTTAAGAATATATTAATTATTAAAGGATATACTTTAAGAAGATACACTTTAGAGATAATATGCGGAATCGATTTAATTAATTTAATAAATGATCATCTGTTAAAATCGTTCATCTGTAGCATGTCGGTTTTATAGCTATGAATGAATTACAGAACAAGGATAATAATAAGCTTGCGAGTAACTATTATACATTCGATATTTTTGACGGCTTCGCGATTGCGCGATGATCCGATCATGAGCCGATCACGAGAGTGGAAAGTTTCTATTCATATTGCGCGTACTTTCGCACGTCGATGAACGATTGTCCTTCGACGTGTGAAACGACGATGCCGATGTCGTTACCATCATTTTTCCTTCCACTATTTTTCTTCCGACTATAATTGGCGATTAGAATTATTGCCCAACGAGGAAATACCAATAAGCGAACGAGCTAGACTGGCTCCGCTGACAGAGAGAGAGATTTAATATCTGGCACTCGCTTTTACGAAATGTCCTTCTCCCGCGACTTTTTTTCAGGCCTGCTTTTTTTTCTCCCTCGCTTTTTCTCCTCGCGCTCGCATCGAAGGCAACCAAGTACAATACTTGTTCGATCAAGCACGATTATTCGAAAGTATTCGAATTGTTGTACCGAGTGTTTTAAAGGTTTTGCGCCTTTCCCTTATAACGCTGGCCTGTATAGGTTTTCTAATTTTGCGAAGTCGATTTCTCCGTAGCACATACTTTAAGAAATGTCTAAATATGAAGATATTTAATATTTGACGTTAAAAGGCTTTTTTCAACGAGTTAAATTAATTACGAAAAGAACTTGTTTTAGAAATTTAATTGCGCTTTGCAATTAAAATAAAAAATAAAATAAAATAATTTTTTATTTATATTTTTATACGTAAAAAGTAATTATTGGTGCGTCTGTTAAAAATCTAACACTAACGCTTAAATATATAAAATATTAAAATTAAAATAATATGAACATAACAATATAGCATTTAAATAACAATAATATAAAAATGTAATAATATTTGAAGCGTTACTTTTAATTTATGAATTCACAATAGCATTACATTATTATAAATTTTATCGATTCCTATGGAAACGTTGCACTCATCGTATCTTCTCCTTGATTATCGGGCGTAATAATTTTTTTGTTACTTTCTCTAAAAACGGAGCATCTTTACCTTTCGTTGCAACCATAAATTTTGCGTAACGTTTACATTTAACTTCAATATCTCTCGCTATTACTTTCGTCGTTGAATTCTCTTATAACGGTAATAATACGGCACATTTCAATTTTTTTTGTCTTCGTAGTATCGACAGTTTACTGTGAATTAATAAGCATTTCTCCCAGTAATAATATTATCTGACATTAATTGATAATTGATTGCTCAGACTGTCATTATGATCCATATCGGCTTGGTGTGCCGCTGAGAGTTGCATTTTCCTGATAACACTCTCATATGGATTACTTTTGCCGCTACCGAAAATGCCCCGCGTTGATAAAGAACGCTCGAATGTGGATGTGTGTTTGCTGCAAACAAAACGTGCATTACGGAAGAATCTTATTTGTCTCTTCCTCTTTGTAACGTAGCAGTTTTGAGCATATGTACTGGCTGCATTTTCGCAGTCGTGAGCCGTATTAAAGCGCCCTGCTAGATACATTAAAAGGATTGCAGCTAAGGACGATTAAGTCTGGGACAACTTAAGTCTGGGAAAAAAGTTTTGCTCTGGCATACTGATTTTAATCTCAATCGGCAAATGGCTTGTGTGCAGAGTTGAATAGTAGTTAAAAAAAGTTAAAAGTTAACTAATAATAAAGTTAAAAAATTAATATCTTTTAATTTAATTTAATTGATCTTAAATGAGTTTATAATTCCAGCTAATTATTTTTAATTTCAGCTAATTATTTTTAAAACACATGAACGTTAATCAACATGCAAAGAGTAGCGCGCGTAATTGACAGAGTTCCACTCGATTATTATGCGCCTTGTAGATATTCAAGATCGACCGTGTACCGATTTGCTCCTCCGTTTCCGGCGGAAATGCGTACGCGCGCAACCGAACGTAATATCGAGCTCGTTGAATGACTCGCGCTCGTTGCGCTGTCAAACGTGAAAAATCGCTATGTAAAGGCCGCTGCCAACAATTAGTACGCGTTTCTCACCACACACGGAGCTTCTCGCAGCGCTGTTCTTTGACATTTATTTCTAGCCTTTTTTTATATAACCCGGCCTGTGAAACCATCGTTTATGCAACCACCATGACATATCTGCCGCGCGGTCCCGCCGCGCCGTCTGTTTCCGCCCGTTTCCGTCTATTTCCCTATTGTCTTCCTTGTTGTCACGCGCATCTGCGGCAAATATCAATCGCGCGTGCTTTGAATTGCTAATCCCCGTGGAGGCCTTCGATTACAATTCGCCTTTAACTTGCAACTGCGTAACGATATTGAAATAATCTCGACAGATCACCGTCTCCCGAGGCGGTTTCGCGATATCGTAATTGCGATCGCTCCGAGAAACGGAGCGTTTTTCAAATGGAATCGAACTAAACTCGCGTAAACGCGGTATTCGCTTCGGAATTTAAAATTATGTAAAATAATATGGAGATTGCGCCAATTTTGTCAGAATAAAACGTAATTGCATGATTTTGGAAAGTGCGATCATCCCGATAGCGAGAATGTATTCGGCAGAATTCATAGAATTCACATAAATTCAATGAGGATGCTCCGTGTCAGGATTTAACGGTAATATTACTTCTCAACAGTGCCCAATCGTCCTTTATTAAAATAATTACTTGCGTTATAAATAATAAATAATGAAAATAACTAAATAAAATTAATTAATTCTATGATTAACCGACTATGAAAACCCGCGATTTATATCAGCAGTAAAATCTTTTGTTGACCAATATTAAAATTGCAATTGTAAGATAAGATAGAAAAAATGATCGCACTCATGAATTGCGACTAAAACTTTTATTGTATGAAAATTATAGTGTAATTTAAAATTCTATTGTCACATATGCAAAGAATTGATTCTTTTTATTTTATTTTTTTATTTATTGCATAATAATATGATACGATTATGTATAATCTGTCAAAACTTGAAATATCTCGAATATTTTATACACGTGAGCGGAGATAAGTTATGACGTATTCAGATCTATTTCCGTGATAGCGTCAGATACTATAAAACTACAAAAACACTTTTACCTTCTCATTAAACCTTTGTACCCTTGTGCGTATGATGATTTAAGATTGTGTCAAGTGTATTCTGATAAGTACAAAGTGAAATTTGTTGACTGGTGAAACGGATATTAAAAGATTAAAAGCACTCGAGTTTAATAAAATACATTTTTCATTTCTGTATAATTGATGA
Organism: Pogonomyrmex barbatus; assembly: GCF_055798465.1. NCBI lineage: Eukaryota > Metazoa > Arthropoda > Insecta > Hymenoptera > Formicidae > Pogonomyrmex > Pogonomyrmex barbatus. Next base: position 2,979,724 of record NW_028297117.1, on the reverse strand, counting down.
GTGATATTAAAATATAAAGAGATTTTGTTAGATAAAGCATTATGTTTCTGTATTAAATTTTATATATTATATATCTGAAATTACATTGATATATGATTCTCTTTAATATTTACATCGCCAAGAATTCAAATACATTTTGGATTCTTGCACTCGTATTAAAATTAGATAAAATAGATAGAATTAAAAGAAATCTATTTGAAAACTCCAGAAAAATTGTAAGACTAATTTTATAATATTAAAATGCAGTACATTAAATATTTGCAAAGCTGTGAATAAAATTGCAATTTAAAATATTAGAAGGATTTTTCAAATGCATTTCTCATTATCGCGATTCATTGTTGAGTAATCTGTTATATCAGAATTCGTTGCAGGTCTTATCGATTAACAACAATTATTATTGATTAACTATACTTATTATGTCATATTGACGTCACTTTTAACGTCTTCAGTAAAAATTATATTAGTTTACCGTATTCGAATTTAGTTTATTGAATTTATTCGAAATTTAGTTTTGAATCTAATAACAAATAGATGTCACAAACATTACGTTTGATTGTTATTTACGGACATATGTTTAAATAAAATTATAAAACTTAATTTTATGACGTAATGAAAAAAAAGTTAATTTTTTTAATTACGTGCACCTAGAATTCCTATCTGCACCAAAAGTAATCTTGTCTGGTGTTGCTCAACTTGCTACGGCCTGAACAATTAACACGCCTAGTAGAGCGTGCGTTAATCACGGAATTTTTCTGAACTCCGTAACATTCCACCAGTTTTCTTCCACGCCTAATCTCTCGTCACCTGTTTCTGATATGGGAAACTTAATTACAATCATTCTTGTTCTTCGATAGCACAGACAACGACGTCCAGCGATTATACCTGAACAGTCGGGACTTAACAATTGTATTATGATAATTATTATTAACTTGTTGATTGTTAAACTGATAATTGCTGACGCAGAGAGTTAATAAAATTACATGTCTGCATATGTATGACAACAAAACTGAAATATTGTTTCTTTGATTCTGATATTGACTTGATGTTGAATGTTTTAAATGTTATCTTATTGAAATATATACTTTTTATACTTACCATCTCTGCAAGTGGACATTCAAAATTTGAATATGTATTTTGAAATTAAAATTTTTTTATTACATCTAATAAAATTTAATTAATAATTATTAACATGTTGCAGATGTCAATATAAAATTTTATAACACGCTCTTCTCTATTCATCTCTTTTCAAAGAAACGATTGTTACGATAATATTACGATATAAATTTTAGTAGTAACGCAAATCTGACAATGCGAAATGAATTATTGTTGAAACGCTGGAATTCCATTTTAATATCGCATAAGTGAGTTATTTGCCGGCGATAATACGCGTGGCTCTGACAGTGGTAAAAAATACGCGCTGCCACGAGTCATTGAAATTATATCAGAGATTTCTAAGTATAATATAAGAGATATGAAGTCTTATGTTATCATGAATAAGTGGATTAAACAGGAGTGTTTTGATAATGAAATTTACATTCCTGGAAAGATAGGCAAAAAATTCATACGAACATCCATCTGCCTGTCCAACAATATTTACCGCCTATACGCCAATTTTCATATTTCATATTAATGTTTACACAATCAAGTTTGCTCGCAATTCCTCATTAATCGGGGGCGTGGTACACCTTCACGTCATATAACGAATGCGTAACAACTATGCGCGAATCAAAAGATTATATACACAAGACATGTAGATTGATTAAAAAGAGTACGTGCAGCATCTGTAGGTGTAACCTGTAATTTTATTGAAATGATTTATCGTCGCCACTAATTGACATTGGTGCAATAAATATTTAATTTCCTCACGGAGAAACAAAGAAACAAGGACCTCGGCGCATTGACGGTTGCGTGTTTGTCGAAGGAGTTAATGCTTTTCTCAGCAGTCATTGGTAACGCAAACACACCAAACAAGATAATTATATTTTCTCTTTAGCAATTGAATACATCATTAACACGACATTAACCGTTTTATTAATTTTTCGATGTTCGCAAATTATCATATCAAATAATTCTGTTATTGCATTTGTATAACGAATTTTGGAATATTGTTTGCGATATGAGATATATGTTGAAAAATGTTATGATCTTTAAGCGGTACAAAAAAAAAAACTCGAAATTTTTTATCCTTATATGTATCGATTAACATCATATCTAAGAAGATTCTATCGTAAAAAAGATACATTATCAGATACTATGTCGTATTATTGTTGACATGTTTGGATATAAGGGGGAAGTTTTTTACAGTCATACATTTATAAACCGGATACACATTTTTACATTGGTATTTGATTTTTAATAAATAGCTTTGATATACTATCTAAACATAGTGGAATCTTCCACTATGTTCGATATAAATCGTGCGTATCGTTAACGATGCATCTAATTAGTCTTGTGGGCGTGGTATTGTTTTGAAGGACGTATTAAATGATCGCATCCGCACATTATGCAATTTGTACAGCGCGATGTAAGAAAATTTCCCATATTCGTCACGTTACAGCTTAACTGCATATAAAGAAGATGTACGAGCCGTGAGGAATTATGCAGATGTCAACCGACAATTTATGCTTTAGGAGCGCAAGAAGATTGCCGCAATTTGCATGGTCGAAAATTGACCGAGCAAACGATAGACATTTAGCGAATTTTTGAATTTTCAATTTACAATTCTCCAATTTCTCCAGTTCTACAATTCTACAATTTCTCCACGCAGATCACAAAAATCATTCCTAAAATTCGCAACTGAATTATTGGGGCATACAATGAAACAAGTACTCGTTTTGTACGAGAGTAAAAAAATTCTAGGAAAGAATTGTTGCTTATCACATATAAAGATAAAGAAGATATTCATATAATATTAGACAATCGATCGTGTCGATTCAATTGGACTTGACGGAAAAAGCCGGACGAAACTTCCTTATTAAATTGCTATCTATAATCATTCATATCGCCACAGCTGCGGACATGGAATATTACAGGATAATTCAAAAATAAACGAGATATATGCTCATAATTTCCAAGCGACTGGTTAATATGCAGTTGTGCGACGTGCCTATATATATTTATGTTTAATAATCTTTGAAGAAATTTTCAAAATTTTATACTTTTTATATTGTTATCGAGCAGTTCGTAGATTTCAAAAGTCGATTTCTAAATCTGCTTGTCCGCCTGAAATGCCTGCAAATTACTCCGATGTGTATCACGTAGACTAGCGTGACTGCGACGATATCGTAGAAAATGCATAAAAGTGCGACCTTCTTTTTAAATTGCTTTGTAATGTTCATACATATACACGACAAGCCCGTGAACTCGCTCATCAGCCGCGTCCGATTATTGCCTTAAAATACTTATACTTTTTGTAAGACTTTTATAAGACTTTTTATACTTATGTATACGGCGTTACGTATTAGATAATACAATCGGAATCAATGATCGTCGGATATAAGTACGTACGAGCAATAGACTCGATGTACAATGCACGATAAGTATCAACATTCATGATAATAACAAATATCTCCAAAAACTTACTCCAAGTCCAAGTAAAATTTTAAAATACATTCAACTTACCTATATTTATTTCGATTGTATATAGAGCAGAAAGAATTTATGCGTTATTAATACACGTGCATCAATTAAAAACTGCGATTTTACATCTTTCTTTATATCAAAACTGTTATAGCTATTACACGTTTTATTTAATAAAAATATTTACTGATACTTACAGAATAAAAATAAACAATATTTTTTAAAAAAGCTAAATAAATATACGTAACGCCTGTATGATATATAGATTTTTTTTATATAATTAAAATTTTATTGATATAAATAATATTTTTTGCAATTATATATTATATTCAAACACACACATAATCATGTTATTGCTGCATATTTCAATAATTCTGTTACATGTTATTGCAACAATAATTATATGTTATATATTACTATAAATAATCCATATTTATTCTTATAGGATGCTCTGCAAGATGTAAGAAAGGTTTCTTCATTCAAGGAACGTCGGAATGGGTAAGTATTAAATACATATTATAAAATAGATTTTATGAAAATATAAAAAAATCTCCTTTTTAAAATGTGCTTGGCAAATTATTTTTCAAAATTTTTATTTTTAAATTCTAATAAAAGATTAATACTGTAATCTAAAATTAGCATAGAAATATATAACGAGTTATATCACTAATATTTACTTTCATTATCATTATATCTTGAAAATTTGAGCCTCAACACATGCTTTGTTTAAAGTATAAGCTCTTTATAAAGTTTATATTTTTGCAGTTACGATTCGACAGCTACGAACGAAAAGCATGATAATATTTACGTCCTGGAACTTGAAGAGAAGAAAAAAAGCATAGTCGAACAGGAAAATGATTATGATCCATATGATTACAGAATAGTGGAGCATCCAACTACGTAAGTTTTTTTAAAATACGTAATGTATAAATTAAAACATATTTTATTTTATTCACGATACGTAATGTGGTAAATGGAAAGAACGAATAATTTGTCACATGAGAGAAAGAACATGAAGTAAACATAATTGTTTATACATCAATTTTAACTTCAATATTTATTTTTAACATTTTTTTATATTTTTAACATTTTTTATTATTTAAATTCTGTAAAAAAATAATATTCTTAATGTAGAAATTTAATATATGTAGAAGAAAAGAAGAAATTGTTTTAATATTTTTATCATTAAATTTATTACCAAAAATAGTTAGAACTAACCCAAAGATTAAATACGTTTCTTATAATGGAAAAATTAACAATTATCTCTGTTTAAAAATGATAGACGAAAGCATTTGAAATTAATAACGTAGATATCTTCGGATATCTAATAATTTCAAGGATATGTAAAGTGATCAAATCAAAAAGGGACATCTCCGATTGTACAGATATCGTAACATATGTCTCTTTATCTTGATTATTTTATTATCTCGATAAGTCTGATATTGGCGATAGTTTTTCTGTACTTGCCAAATTTTTTTAATTAATAAAATAAGATTGTACAAAAGACAACCGATTATCTAACACACTGTTGAATAATCATTTAATCGGGATTTAGTGATCATCCGATTTATTGAAGCGTTAATCAAAATGAGATATGAGATATACAACTTGTCATTCAAGGTGATCAAGAATATTATACAACTCGCAGTACTTCCCTTGCACGCGAAATGACGTTTGATTATTCCTCATACCAGTTGTCTTATTAGCGTAATGTTCTAATCAGATTAAAACACTTGGTAAAACGTGATTCCTGATGAAAATGCGGAATGCATGATTGTCTCATAGCACTTACTACTCACCGCAAGATTATTAATAATTTACATTAATTATTAATAAAAGAATTTAATCTTCAGTTTAAATATATACATTTAGTATTTATTTTACAAATAATTAATTTATTCGTAACACGTCAATTAACTTGCGTGAGACAAAAGTTGCGTGCAAAAGTTATTTCTAAAGGTCTATCCCATTTAAATCTCGTAGTTTTAATACGATCAGAAACAATAAACAAAAAGGGTTGGGTTTCTTCCCAACCCGTGATTTTTCAGGAATGCAGAAACTACGCTTCACTTACTAAAGGGTAGTTTGGGCACCGGGATTCTCGCGATGCCAATGGCCTTTCACCATGCTGGATACGTTGTCGGCTTGTTTGCCACCGTCATCATAGGGCTCCTTTGTATATATTGCATGCGAATTCTCGTTCGCTCGGAGTATGAATTGTGCAAAAGAAAAAGGGTGCCGTCCATGACATATCCGGCAACCGCAGAGGCCGCTCTGCTGGAGGGACCAGTGTGCCTCAGACGGTTTTCCAGATTTTCAATGTGAGTACGTCACGCTTTTTTTTTTTTTTTTGGTGTAATTTCAGAAAACAAAACGTAACGAGGAAATAGATTTGTCTTTTCTTTTCTTACATTTCTGTTGTCGCTAGTAAAAATAGCTGCATTAATAACGAAGTAAACCACGGCATTTAGGTGCTATATCGTATGTAATCCAGTGTCTGTCGTGCAATAAAATTTAATTGCAATAACGAGACTATACTTAGAGATCGGAATCACTTTTAAGCTACATTTGTATTACGTGAAAAACTTGTATTCTCTATTTGCAGACACATAATAAACGTCTTCCTGTTGATATATCAGATGGGCACTTGCTGCGTCTACATAGTTTTTATTTCTGAAAACCTGCACTCGGTGAGTATCTCTGCTAGTTTCAGCTTGTAATATCTTATGCATTTCACGAACGTTGTAGAACTCAACGCTAGTAAATCTCAAGTAGACTTTCATTCTTAAGTTGCAAATGTTACTTGTTTAATATTCCACTTATTCCATGCATTATAAAATATACATACATGCATAATACACTGCGAAAAGATTAATTTTAATGAAGTACACCATCTTCAGCTGAATAAATATTCAGTCAAGAAAATCGGTTTTATTATAACAGATATTTTTACCGAAATAATATTAATTAATAAATATATACTTATTAAAATAATTAATTGGATTAAAAAAAATATTATAATTTTATAACTTTATATAATTTTATTATAATTTAACCTCACACACACATGTAAGTACGTAATTAATTTCACTTCGTTTTCGTTTCGCGCTACGTCTTGATAACTTGTTTGGAATCTTACGCTAATCAATTTGATATCGCATGATATCTGCCAGTATTACGGAGTGTATGCAGAAAAGGGAATAATCTAGGTCAGGGAAATACATTGTAAGAAAGAATATGCGAGTAGACAGTCACTGATAATTAATGCGTTTACGATTGAGTCAAGGTGATCGTAGACCTAAGACAAACGACCGGTCATCGACATTCTCGACGATGCTGTAGAGTGATAGAAATCGAAATTATTACTTGTTCTTACGCGAATTTATCCGCGTGAAACGCTGAAACGTTGTTTGCACAAATGTGATTAGTTCGAATTATTTATATCTATATATACAGGTTAAAAACTAGGAAGGAATAAAATTGAATAATTGAATAATTTGTAACAAGTAGATATAATAAAATGAATTAAATATTATGTAGAAATACATCATTTTTATTTAGTGCAAAAAGAATGTATATGTGAACTTGTAAGAGAATGCATATTATAAAAAAGAGATAATTTGATTTGATTTGTGGCTCAGATTTTTTTGGTAATTATCTGAACAACCGAGATACTTAAAAACCATTAAATGCATTTTCTAACATTAATAAATGCATGTTTGAAGAATATCAGGAAAATCCCTTTCATGAAAATGATCACTCATTTCAAAATCTTTTTAACGTACTGAATTGTGCAACCAGGCAAACTTTGATATTTTTCTATTTATTTTTACAACAAATTTATAAATATATAAGTTTATTTATATTTATAAATATATAAATAATAAGTTTATTTATAAGTATAATTTGATAATAATTAATTTAACAAATAAGTTAATTTATAAGTATAATTTTTTTGCATTATATGTTATACTTATTTTTGTATTACTAATAGAAACGGTGGATTTCTTTTGTAGAATAGTAATTTATTTTATCCTGTTTATTTGTTACAAAGTAATTGCTATTTAATCCCAGCCATTTCTCAATTGTCACACTACAATTAACATCGGTATACACGTCAACACGCTTGACGCATATACAACAAACGTATAACTCAACATAGAATGATAAATAGAATAAATAGAGCAGTATAAATGGAAAGTTGAACAAGAAGACAATACTCTCTGTATATTCTTTTTATAAAAAAAGAAGAATTATACCTTTTTATATCATAAGATGCATCTTAATGTTAAATCATAAAAAAATCGCATTGCAAATTATAAAGATTACAAACGCATATATTTATGTTCATATCTAATCTATTCGTATACTAATCGTATTTCAATTGTCTTTATTCCATAATCCTGTATTCCGCGTGAGTTCGTCACGTGAAATCTCGCATACACGCGCGCCCGAATGATTTATGGAATTTCTCTATCGTCGGTCGCACGAGAATTGTTGCAGCGGCACGAAACGAATGGAATCTTATCACGAGTGTAAGATCAAGTGGAAGTAAGAGTCGCCTGCAGGTCGGACAAGCGCTGAGTACTTAAGTATCGTTCACATAACGATTATACGGTGTATAATAGCGTAAAAGAATTTTTTGTAATATATTTTCTGTTACTCCACTCGATGATTAACGTACGCTTTTGACCTGTAAAAAATGCAAGACAAATTGGACAAATTGGGGAGGCTCAAATTCCTGCGACCCAATTATTTAGAACGCATATATTGTAAAGAGTTGTAAATCCTTGATGTTATATTTTTATTTAACGAATCAAGCACCTCGATCATGCGCAAGGTAAGAGGATACGAAAAGCAACTTGACTAAAAACGACCGGTGCTGAACGGATATATCGCATTTTGCGAAATACAAAGTTCAAAAAAGAAATTTTTCGTCTGCTTTCGCTGTAAAAACTGCAATTGCACCGCGGTCTGTTTGTATGACGTAATTTTGCAATATGCCACGGCGCTAAATCTTATGTGGACGATACCTTAATCGCAGATTGGAAGGCATTGCGTAGTACGCGATGTAATAGATAGTTAACTATCGTTACGACACATATGTTATTACGGCAACTAAATCGAATGTATGTGGATACACAACGCGTACGTTTCGCGTAAACCTGAATGCCGCCTGCATTCGCGCAAACGAGCGACTTCAGGGTCGGATGCGAAGTGAACGGAACTGCAAAAATACATTAATGGGTTAATATATATCGCTTAAAGAGTCGTATATGATTAAACGTGAATTATATATCGCTAAGTATCAAAATGGATCAGAATATTATTAGATGTTCTAACGTAATAAAAATTACAAAAATGGAAAACTTAAAAAGTATGGAAAAAAATAATGAAAAAGAAAATATATATGTAAATATATTATTTTTGTATGTAATATAAAGAAATTTTGAAACATTTAAATATAATATTATATAAGTTTTATATATTATTAATTTTTTTAGACTTTTTTTATATTAAATTCATGAATCGATAATCTTATTTTTCTTTGCATCGGGTCTCTAAAAATCTTTTGCATGACTCTACACATACATACATAACGTATAACGAAACATTGTTAGTACAATTTAAATGAAAAATTCCAAGAAAGTAACATTTTAATTTTTGTAGGATTTTCAAGGATTTATCTAAGGAAAAAAATCTTATTAATCTGACGTATACCATATACTGCTTACGTGCATAGAAGCAATTGAATAAATTATTTTTATAAGGAAGTTTCTCTAGTGGGATTATTCACTACGTGCGTTAAATTATCGCGAATCTATCCTATAATTCGAAACACTTTAACATGTCTTATGCAATAATTGTCGATAAATGATTATTAGAGACTTCATTTGTATTACTTTCAATAATTATTTTATCATTTTGGTTAAATAATCAATTCGTTTAAGATAATCTATAAGATTACTACTCTTAAGACTACTCATCATTTTATTATCACAATTGCAATATCTATCGTACAATCGTAACGAGGGCAATATTAGAACAAGAAAAAACTATATTATTACAGTCATTGGCAATCGGATTAAAGATGATATTCCCAAAATGAAAATCTTCAAGATGTTTTGGATTTAAATATCATGATATAAAATTATGTTTGTATTTAAAAATTTTTTTTTCTTTTCAGATGCATATTGATATTAATTTCTCTAAATGATGGAAGAATTTTCTATTTTTATGAATATATTGCCTTTCGATTAAGAGATAATTAATAGCTATAACTAGACTATAATAGATATAACTAGCATTAATGAATTAGTAATTCTCCTTTTACATCACAAATGCAATTTGCCTAAATGCAGAGACATTCAAGGGTGCATTCAGTCGCATTCAATTGTATGTCGACGGCATGTGTTACATCTATCTTACATAAGACGAAGGCTAGATATCCGATAACGATAATCGAGAGGCGTTAAACGATGGTAACGCGCCCATTTCCGTCTGCCCTTGAAATCGAACCAATGCAGTTAATGACAGAACGTCAAAGTTTGCGAGAGCAAACTCGTCATATGACGAATTAGCTAAATATTTAGACCGTACAACGTTCATAGTTCTTTCATCACAAACTGTCAGAATTAAAAAATATGTCATTGATATCATATGGTGTATCTTCAAGAGCTATAATTTTAAATTCTTGGAGTCGTGACAAATCAAAAATTTTACACAAACCTAATATTCGATTCGAAGCGCGGCTCTGATAGCGATACAAAAAATTAGTTAACATATATCACACATTAATCATACGTGACGAATAAGACTACATTTATTTTCTGCGGTTTTAGTATTTTTTTTTCTCTTTTCCGAAAATACGAAGAATATTCAGTACGTATACATTATGTCAGTTGCATATATTAGCAATCTGAGATACAATGACGCACACATTATGAAATCTTTTTACTCATGTTCACGTTTATTTGGAATTATACAAAAATTGATTATATTTGAGAATTAATTCTATTAAACAGATTTCCGGACCTGTCAAATTCTAAGATATTAATAGTAGTTTTTCTTTGTGTATCAAAAAGTTATATACTGTTATGTAGATGATATATGGCATGGCATATATTGTGATCTACAAGCATCTATTTCGAGCTTTTATATTTATTACTTCTTTCTTAAAATAACAAATTCTTTCAAACAAGGTTTTTTGAATATTTAAGAAGATATAATAAAATTAAATAAGATAATAAAATTATCATAAAAGGTTATCTTAAAATAATAAGTTATCTTCATTAAATGAAAATTAATTTTTACTATTGTTTCTATTTATTTTTATGCACGATGATTTTTATTTAAATTCTTTGAAACTTCTATTAAATTTTGCACAAAATTAAATTTAATTTTCAATGAAATGAAATTCCGAATGAATGAGAAGATGAGCGAAGATAATGTCATCCGTGCGTCGTTATGTTTTCAGATGCTACGTGATTGAAACACGTAAGTGTCATAGTCTTGGGTCACAGTCTCAAAAATTTTCTATCGAGGACGTGCATAGGGAAAATGATGATCAAGATCACATTGGGGAAAAAAGACGGTATGTATACGTATGCGACTCAAGAAATCAAGTATTTAATTACATATTCAAACGTGTCAACGTAATGTGATGTAAAACAGAAGTGCTGATTACACTCCTCTCGACACATGGTTGTCAATATGATTAGCGTATTAACGGAATTGAGTAACTTCGTTATCCTTCCAAGGACTCGTTAGAGTATTTTAAAGATTCTGTCATTTTTATAGGCTTATGTCATGGTGTTATTTAACGCGTTATAAAATAGGTATCGTGTCGTGTGTTTAGTCAACTTTACTACAAGAATGTAATAAAGTTAAAGTTAAGCTACAAGAATGAAAGGATTAAAGAACTTCTCGTATACAATCTATGAAAATCTGCATGTTATTTTTCATCATTAATTTTTATTTTTATCCAAGAGTAAAAAATAAAAATATAGGATTATATCTATGTATTTAAGCACTATTTTTATTATAAATAAGAGTTATTATTTTAAAAAAATATATATATATATTCTTTTATTAGGCAATCAATCTCTTAATACTATAATTAAATAACACAATTCTTTTGTTAAGCGTTAAATATCGTAATAAAATGTTCAATAATTTAATGAAATTATTATATAAAATATTAAATGTTTATATCTTATGGATATAAAATTTTGGAAAAATCAAACCTATCTTGAGAATGTAAAACAAAATTAAATTGGTGTGTACATTATTAAATAATATCACGTATTATTTTTTTTTCTTTCAGGGATTACAAACGTTCTTTGACATAAAGGTGGATATATATATGACGATCCTTCTGGTACCCTTGATCTTAATTAATTACATCAGGAATCTTAAATACTTGACACCATGTTCGACACTAGCGAATATTATCATGTTCGCTGGATTCGCTATCATACTTTACTTTATTTTCGAAGAGCCATTATCGTTCACAAATCGCGAGATGTATGGCGATGTTACGAATTTTCCGCTCTTCTTTGGAACCGTCCTGTTCGCTCTTGAAGCCATCGGCGTAGTAAGTAATCAAACAAAACACTGTTCGCATACAACAGAGTTGTAAAATTTATTTATTATGCATCGACATAATTACATTAATGTGATAATAAATAAATATAAAAAGAAATTAAAACAAAAATTGAGCTTATATATGATAATTTATATTATTTGTTTATATAAAAAATAAAGTTTCTCATTATTTTTGTAATATGAAGAAGAGAAATTCGTCATCTATTAATACATTTTCCAAGTACAAATCTCTTTTTTATCGTCATTATAACTTGGTTAATTAAGGTGGTTAGTTTTTACTTGTATATGCTTTAAATATTGTAAATTTTTACTATATTTTTTTATAGTAAATTTTCTAATTGTTTCCTGTTTGTTTTTTTAGATTATGCCTTTGGAAAACGAAATGAAAACTCCCAAATTTTTCATGAAACCATGTGGCGTCTTAAATATCTCAATGGGCCTCATAGTTGCGATGTATGCCGCTCTAGGGTTCTTTGGATATATACGCTATGGCAGCGAAATCAAGGGCAGTATTACGCTCAATGTACCTGGCGACAAACTGGGAATTGCCGTTAAAATTCTTCTGGCTATCGCCATCTTTTTCACATATCCCATTCAGTGTTACGTTGCTATCGATATAATATGGAACGAATATATCAGTCAATACCTTGAGAAGTATCGTTTTAAGTTAATCTGGGAATATATAGTCAGGACTATCATAATTTTAATTACTTGTGAGTACATTTTAATTTAATTTTATCATTAAATCGAAAAATAGATAAAGAGATAAAGAGATAAAAAGTTTTTAAACACAAATAGGATTAAAAACTCTCGGAACTTATGTTCATTACGAAGACACTTTTTATAAAGATAATATATGTAATAAACAATATGTTTAAACGTTAAATAGAAAATATTAAATATCATTAATAATTTTCGAATTTTCTCTTAGAGAATTTACTTTTCATACATAGTATATATATATATATATATATATATATATATTATATCTCTTAATGTATTTTATATATTAGTATATTACTTTTAGTATTTGTTAACTCTATTTAATTAACGATTATTTATGTTTCAAAGATAAAAAAAAATTGTTTAATTAACTTATGATCTGTATAATCTGTTTCAGTCAGTTTGGCAATTTCAGTTCAGCAACTGGATCTCTTTATATCATTGTTCGGCGCGTTTTGTCTATCAGGCTTAGGATTGGCTTTCCCAGCGATCATACAATTGTGCGCTTTCTGGAAAGTGATGGGACCTACTGAGAAAAAGATTATGTTAGCAAAGAATATATGCCTGATACTTATTGGTATCTTAGGTCTGGTCGTGGGCACATTCACGAGTCTTCGTAATATCATCGCGAAGTTCTCTTGAAGAATTCGCGAAATTGTGTGACAAAACTGTTAAACAGGGTGACGAAGTGACAGATTAGAAGGGAAAGTGAACAAAAATCGTTTCTCTGCGAGAAACGACAATGATGTGATACGCAGTTGAAGTTGATCATTGCTAAAGTGAGTGCACATGCTAAAAATACAAGAGGCATTCAGAGGCACTAGCCGAGGGACCGAAATAACATTAACTTCTTACGACTTACATCACACTTTGGCTTCGATTCGTCCAGGAATGGGATGAAGTTCCTAAGTGCATTCATTGGTTTATGTGTGATACGTAAGACTATAAGTGAAGATGTGGTACAATAACGCGACAAATCCTGGCTCGCGTCAATCACAACACAGATATATGTGTATATATATATATATATATATATATATATATATATACATATATATATATACACACATATATAGATGTAATATATCTATGTAAAAAGATTTTACTGTATTGTAAATAAAAATAATTTTATTTTCATATTGTTATCTTCTTTGCTTGTCTATCGATTATTGTTGACGACTTCTGAACTGAGCTGTCATGCATAATAAAAATTGTGTTATTTAATTATATGTACACAAACACGCACATATTTTTCTGACCTTTTAATATTTTAAGATGATAGAAGAACAGATATAAGAAAATTGTACGTACACGATTGCCGCTTAATGAATTGCTACGCAAAAACAAATCGATATTTCACTGATATGTATAAGCAAGTTATTACTTAAATAATGAATATATTCATTAATGCTCTTCTTTATACTTATCTTTATGTGTATCGTTTTGTATAAATTTTCAGATGATTAACATTAATTATCAACCAATTAATATCATATTATTACATAAAACGCAACCGAATATTTTATTTCACTAAAAGTCACAAAACATATTTGCAGCATGGACTTTGTATTGTTCATGAATTATAATCAAATACTTTTCTGTAATTTTTAAAATAATTTTTATAATTTTTTATTCATATTTAGCATATCTATTTTTAGTAACATATTAGATAAAATACAAATATATGCTATTTTATTTAACATATACTTATACGAAAAAATAATAATAGAAAGATGTAATAAAATTACAAATAGATAAAAAAATCGATGAAATCTTTGTACAAATATTTTTCCAAATGTTGCATTAAATATTTTTTTTTTCAAAAAAATTAGAAACATTATTAAGCTAAAGAAATAGATTTATTGACAATTTGCTTCAGTTTTTAAAGGAACTTGTTAATAATTCTTTTTTTTTTTCAATAGTATTTTACTAACTTACTAATACTTCAGTTTCAATTTCCCAATCAAGTTACTCCAGTTTCGCAGTTCCTTGTTATACAACTTTTACTCTCAATTAGTCCACCTTGATCAATCGCTAAAACTAACCAGCCAAATACTCACCGTGCGCAAGTCCGGTGAACCGCTTGCCCACCGCTAGACGTCGCTAGGGATTATAGGCGTATGGATCGCGAGGAGGGTAGTTACCCTCCCCGGTGTGACCTAAAGGGAATCCGTCCTTAATTCTCGCGAAACAGTAAAAGGCGTTGTGGCTGCCGCGGCCGTACGCAATTTTTTTCCGTAGCCTAAACACGCGTCTGCAGCCATTCGGCCGGATGTGCAGCCCGCGTCGGTGGTGCCGTCAGAGGGTGCACACCCTCGCATCCGAGAATTCGTCTGGCATATTTTATCACTACAATCATTCTTTAGCTTATACATCGTAGTCTGTGATATAGTGTCTTATCCTCGTGCCAGATACGACGACCGAATAAGCTCGAACGTAAGTTGCACGGGGTTGCGGTCTTCACTGGAGCACCATCATGCCTAGGTTGTGTTTAAGTTTAGATTAGCGGTATTGATTACGCTAATATAATAATGACATTTATGATCGAAGCATTCTAGTTTGCTTCAAAGTACATTGTTGTTTTTTTTTTTTAAACGAATTCTGTGCATTATTTATGCACTTTCCTCCGTACGAGCTTTCAGATAGAATAAGCGAGCAAGTTTTATTTTGAAAAGATTTCAAATAAAAATTTGAAAAATAATATTTAGTCACTTCTTTTTTTTTATGTATTTCTTTCTGATAATGCAGTAATGAAAGAGAAAATGCTTTGCATCAAAATATGTATTGTAGTCTTTAAAAATTGATATTATATCGATAGATAAAAATAGATAAAAATTTCAGTAGATAAAAATTTACTTAGTTTTTTATCATATTGTTATAAATAACATAATAATTAAGAAAGGATATAATTTAAGTAAAGCTACACACACACACACACACACACACACACACACACACACACACACACACACACAAAACACATTTGTATTGTTTAAGTATAAAGAACAAATATAAAATATGTAAAGTTTCATAATTTATTTAAAAATAAGAGATTAAATAATTAATTTAATATACTTATTAAACAATTATTAAACGTGTCTTAAAAATAAATGAATTTATTGAACTGAATTCCATTATACTTGCAAGGGAAGAAAAGTCCAGATCACATCGATCAAAATGGGAAAATACATTATAAATGCGTCAGCATTACATAATCCTGATGGTGCTTTTCACTAACGAGGATTCCAAATCTTAAATTCTGAATCTTAAATCGCATATTTATTTGAAATTTACGTACAATTTTCAATTTACGTTCAATTATTATTGAATTCCACAAATCTCAATGATGATACAAACAACTTTTAAATGCTGACGTTCGAAACCTGAGACGTCTTGTCAACACATTTCAAAAGATTAAAGACTTAAACGTTAAATCTTACAATAAACAAAGAGTAATGACGTCTCAGATCAATTTCTTCTATTCCTTTTAATTCCTTTGTTTGCTTTATAAAATAGATGTCAGATAACCAGATCGATAAATATTTTAATATTAAAAGACAAGATATTCTATTAATAAAACTTATAAATAAAACTAAGCAAATTGTTATAAAATTTATAACAATTCTTATAAAAATAAACAAAATCTTATTATAAAGAAAACAATACTGTTAATAAAACAATTTACATAAAAAATCAAACACTTTCCAATATTATTTAAATAAATATTTTCACATATTTTAAAATTTAGAGATACATATATCAATAACAATTAGGTAATGTGTATATATATATATATATATATATATATATACAATTTATCTATTGTTACATATTTCAGTCATCTTGTTAGTAAATCATCAACATGCACGATTCGATCATCGATTAAATCTCTTTAACGACGCAACTGATTTGAAAAATCATCCCTATGTTATCTATCATAATTTTATAACGACACAATGTGTCGAAGGTACGATGAAGGTAATATGACAAACAATCTTAGTCTCTTCTTAATCTAATCTCTTTTTCTATGAAGAAGAATAAAAGAAATTTATTCTCCTACGAAGAAGTATAAAATATATCAAGAGGTACAAATAAACACTGAAAAACATTATGATATACGGATTTTATTGCGCTTCCTTTCAGCATATATTTACGATATACTTCGTCTAATCTATCAACGTAGCTCTCACAACGTCACTCTCGCTGATAGTCTTCGAATTCTAATTTTACCAGCCGTCCAATTTTTTCTCGTCGCTCGACGTACTACAAGTTTCGTCGTTATTTTTTCGTACATTAACCAACAGATTACACAAATATCTTGGCGGTCAGAAACTATGCTTTTCCATTACAGGATGCTTATATAACACATATGTCAAGCTCTCAAATTGTAAGATAAATGTTGAGGTTTGAGGAAAAATATAAATTAAAGCACACAGATATAAATCAATTACTTATCTATTTGTGCAAATTATTTGTACGATTTATGCAAAGCTAATAATTAAAGCTATTTGAAATATTGATTGATTTTTTTTACTTGAAATATACAGGCGTAGCAACAATAAAAAAAAAATAAGAGATAACGAAGATGTCTTAATATCTCGTGTATGAGCAACAAGCGATTTTTCCAAAGATCAGCATCTTAATTTTTAATTGTTCAATTTTAAATTAATAAGCAAAAAAAGTTTTATGGAAGTTTTAATTTAAGTTATAGTAATATATTATCATAATAAATTGTAAATATATAAATATCAAAAACCTATTTGTAATTTTCATGTGTTATGATAATCGACACTGGAAATACGATTCTCTTAATAAAACCTGAGCATTCCCCCATCATAACCGCCATTATTACACTTTAATACCACGTATACTCGTCACATAAATCTCAAGTCTTGTGCGCGCCACTAACATATTGTCCATATTGTCGCACGCATATCGAATGATTATATTCTTCATATTTTTCATTATAATAATACAGCACTATATTGCAAATTTTAGATTAACGTTAGTAACGATAGTAGAAGCTCATCCATTTTTTGCATTTTACGTTATTATTAGAAATGACGTTGCATCCTTTATCAGAAATAGATCGTAAATTTTCTCTTAGATTTTCTATTCGATCGGAAATCGTTAATCCAAACAATTCCGACGAAATGTGGACGATGTGGATAGGGATAGGAAGATATCTAACATAATCAGTAATTCCGTCCGAATGAAAATTTAAATCGCGCGATTTTCTCGTAAATACATTTTCCGAATGTCTTCGGACGTGGAACTCTGCGTGATGTAGAAACAAACGCGGCGTGAACTCGAAATCTCACGTTGCCTAAATATCCGCCCGCGTGCATTTACGAGATGCCGTTTTAACTGGCCGCATCACGTGACAAGCTATGCTGAATGCGTACACCACAGCAGAAATTGAAGTGGTGCGGGGCAGTCGCGAGACATCCTCGGTTGGTCGCTGACGCGTTAACGTAACGTGAGCCAGTTACTTCCTCAGAGTCGAATTACATCCGGGGGTTGTCGTCGCGTTTACGGATGCATTTAATCCGGTAAGTTGAAACCCTTTGCCACCCCAATCATCCTTCACACCAGAATGATACTCTATGCCGAATTGAATATCGATTGAAGTGCTTTGACAACAGCACGTCTCTTCACTGTTTTCTCTGATTGCGAAATGTATTTTATTACTCGTTGTCTTTGTCTCCTAAATGTTGAAAAATATCTCGTCAGAATTGATCCACTTTTTTAACTGTAATCGTTTATATTTGTTGATCATAGTTACGATTCAAATATATCTATTACAGTTCTTGGACGACCAACGATTCTTATTGTCGTTGATACTATAACAACAATTGGCTACTGAATCATTAGTGGTGACATTATAATGATTATATTAATTCTTCTTTCAATGGCATTGAATCGTAGGCAGAAAGCTATTATGTTAGTTAGTTAGCTCATATCATCTTTTATAACTATGATTGAAGTAATCATTTTTATTAAATTTTATTTTCATAAATTGAAAGCTCTTGTAAAAAACTGTTGTTTATTTGCACAAGAGAGAAATCAGATAGCTCTTATAATCCTTTTCATGAAGTATCTTATTATAATCAATAATATTATGATAGTTATTTGATAAAAGATTTTTTTATATAAGAACATATGTATATATATAATATTATATAAGAAAAATATTTGTATTTGTACATATTAGTTTCTTTCTTTTGTAAAATTTCTGTTTGATATAAGAAAAATAATCAGTAATAATAAGATATAAAAAATCATTTAAAAGAACAATTTTCACATTATTTCTTTTATAAAAAGTTAAATTTGAAGGTATGAAAAAAACTGCCCATATATAATCATATATATATAATGATGATGTTCCTATATGATAAATTTTTTATCAGATAAAAATTATTTCCTGTGTATGTTTTGATACTTAAATATTTTAAATAATAATCTTTTTCTTTACAGTTTATACATGGACTTTTAACGTATAATATGTGTTAACTTCTTTCTACCTCAATTTATAAAATAATTGTTTAACATGAAACATTATTATCAAACAATTGCAAAATGTGATTTGCTTATTTTGCAAATTTGTTTATTTTTATATGAGCAGTAATTGCTTAATGCAATAGTTAGTAAGCAACATTGTAGTTTTGTGATATTTTTATGAAAATAATTGAATTTAAATTAATGCTCTGTATCATATATATATATATATTTCAGGATTATAACTAATTAAAAGTTAACTAATAAAGTTAAAAATTTTAAATAATAAAGTTAATAATTTTTCATTTAACTTAATTAATTTTAAATGAATTAATTGATAACTTCTACTAGTTATTTTTAAAACACACCTTTAATCTTTAACTTATTAACTTTTTTCCTGAATTAAAAATTTACTTATGTAGAAGAAAAAATTGTAAAAGAAGAAATGCATTTCCATATAAAAGAATATTTTTTCTTTATTATCTCATATAAATTTAATTTACAACTAAAATATTAAATTTATTTGATGATTTCTATTGTAATTATTTTGCTATCTAAAATATTCTAATTTAACAAAATTATATTCTAATTTAATGTAAATAATGATTTTTAAAATTAACTTTTAACTTAATTATTAAATTAATTAATTTAATTAATTAATTACTTATTAAATTAATTTAATTTTAACGCAATTTTCAACTGAATTAACTTCTTGTTGTCATGTAATTTTTAACGTAACTAAATTAATTTTATAAACCATTAATTTTGCGATTTAATTTAGCTAAAAAAGAACATTAACTTGCCCAACCCTAATATATCTTAATTAAATTAAATTACTAATAGAAAAACTGACTTTCATTCTTTAAAGCTGCTACACCTGTCAATAAATCGGAATATATATATTTTATACTTCTAATGAATTGAACTTTTATTTTAAATGCTATAAACAATGAAATGACTATTAAGATCGATGAAAGAACTGTTATACAATAGTTGAATCATTTATCCGATTCAATTGATATCGCATTACATTAGCTATTCGTTAAGTCGGCAAATAGCAGTGACAGGTTTTTTAATTGTGCAAAAAGACTTCGTCATCATTTAATGACTATATTGTATTTACGTCATGCATTTTGCGCATTTCTTGTTTTACAGGAAATTTCTACTATAACTATTTTTGTTCGAAAATAATTTGTAAATTTCGCCTAAAATTTGTAGTTTTTTTTTTACAATCTATAATTTTCTCTAAAATTATAATACATCTATAGCAATTAAAAAAATGGCACTTTGCTTTAATCTTATATATGTAAACTAATATGACATATTATTTCGTATAATAATTTACTCTTTTTAACTGTTACAATATATTTTAACTTAATAGAAAAAGAATTTATTTATTTCATAAATTGAAAACCAACATAACAGGCTGAAAAATATTTATTTTAATTGATTAATCTACTTACATTTTAATAATTAATCTAATTATTATATTCAAATTATATTACATTAGAATGGATATTTATTGCCTTTTTTTTATCTAATTTACATCGGGCAAACTTAACAGTGCGCGTCAGCGCAGAATTCAACAGATTGAATGATTAAACGGATGGAAGAGTACTGACTGTGGACTCTCGATACAATTTAACCATATCGTAATACGCATCATTTTAAACTGAGTCATTATCAACATTGCAAATGCACTACTCGTGATGAATTAAATATAAATCACGCGTAATATTTATTTCTTACATCGGAATATCTCGTTATTTTTTTATCAATTTTTTTATACATACCTATTGACAATAAGAATGTTTTATTACAGTTACATTATTTGTAACGGAAAATTATCAGCGGTAATGCATTTTGTGTATTAATTAATCTGTCATATGATTTATTACATATTAATTGTCGCATATCATGTTTATTACTACTCCTAACAATTATTTCTTTTAATCTGTTTTATAACAATCTGTTTTGCAAGCGTGAAATATTTGAAAATATTTGTCGCGGAAGCATCTTTAACTTAATGACTTGAATACGCGAAACAAATTTCTCTTCTCAGTTTCAATTCTGAGTTAACTCAGTTAACTTCAGTTATCCCTTCTCAATTATAGTTTTACAAAATTTGTTCATATTCGCGTGCCTCATTTCTCAAATGCTTCTAAAATAGCATGACACTTGTTAAAATGACTTTCGTTGGCAGAGACGGCTCTTCCGACGGCCTAAAATTAGTGGATCGACAAGGTATATTCCACTCATATTGTTCCACGCATGAAGCTACATAGCTCGTCAGGTCCCTCCCGTGCACGCTGAGGAAGTAAGAATTAGGAGGACTGATTGTAATACTTAAACGGCTAACCCACGTATGTTCAATGTACGCTTAGGCGAATATTCTTCCGTATTAACAAATTGATTGTATCATTTGTTATTTTATACAGTGAATTTTTTTTATTTTTTCTTCATATACTGTAATTTATTATTATGTTTGGGTATTTTTGAAATCACGCTGTATCCCTCAATTTTTAAAAAAATTGTAAATAATTATTACTAGAAGTTATATTCTGTCATCTAAGCTTTCTTTGATTTTCTTTGCAGGAGTACAGAACCGAAAACAAAGAAAATTACGATCTATACTAGTAACTACTGAAAGTTGATTGAAACTATAATAGGTAAGTTAGTTTTATAGTTTTCACAGAATTTATCAAAAAATAGCGACTTTAAAGTAAAAAAAATATGAATCTGAATTAGAGAATAAATGTTAAATCTAACGACTTTTATCAGTTATTATAATTTTGTTAATTATTTTAAATATATTAACGTACATTATTGATACGCAGTAAATTGTTTTATTTCAATTTGATTCAGATAACACAAATTTATACAGTACTTAAAAGGTTCAAGCGCAATTTGTCTTAATATAGACAGAATGCGCTGGAATCTTTGCGAGATAATGATTTCCTTTTTCCCAGATATTTCTGTCGCGACCATGACCTTAGAATAGAAAATGTTTCCTTGGTATAAAATTAGATGTCTGTGTGTTATTATGTTATTGAGTTATTGGCACATCAAACCTTCGTAACACAGTGCATTGCTTTTGCAGTGCATAACACAAAGAATTAATTAGCTATTAAATAATTATAGATATTAAGCAAATTACAATTATCCCATAATAATTTGTAATTATAATGATACATCGCTAAATGCGAAGAGGTGCATCATCGTGCGCCGTTAAATGTGAATTTACAATTTTACGAGAATAGACTTTGTCCTCGCGCGTATTTGAGATCAATCGTTCGGTTCAACAATGCAAAACAGTCAAAGGCATAAATAGCGAAGTGCGAGGATACCCGAGTGCAACCTTCAGTAAGTTAACCTCAAGCTGCATTTGACCTCAATGCAATAATTAAGAGCAATCTGTTCTGTAAAGAATGTACTAAACCCGCATGCAACGGAATTCGCAATGGGGAATTGACACTTTTCCTTTATTGCATTGCTCCACATTTGTCCCAATTGATTAGAAGTTGAATGTATCTGAATGTATCCTGATATAGGTCGAGTCTCACATTTTTGTTGAAAATTAAAACGAGATTATGACAAAATTAAGTCAACATTTCAATTTTTATATTACTATATATGCAATTATTTTATTTAAATTAAATTAAAATAAAATTAATAACTATTTTATTTATTTTCCTAAGAAGATAAATTAATGTCTTACATCATATAAAATAATTTTAATAAGTAATTTGCTCAATATCTAAAATTATAATATATAATTACGATTGCTTCTTGTTGCTAGAGATAATAATGGCAAAATTAAACTATTTGTTTAAATAATTTTAAAAGATTTAATGTAATGTGTGTAGTGTATACATAAAAAATTTAAATAATTTAATGAGAATAACATATAAAACATAACAAAAAATGTTTTA
This sequence comes from Pogonomyrmex barbatus, assembly GCF_055798465.1. NCBI lineage: Eukaryota > Metazoa > Arthropoda > Insecta > Hymenoptera > Formicidae > Pogonomyrmex > Pogonomyrmex barbatus. Next base: position 2,956,385 of record NW_028297117.1, on the reverse strand, counting down.
GTGATATAAACAAGTCAGAGGAAATTTGCGAAATCATGGAGAACTCGAAGGAAGAATATATAAATATGCAGCTGATTGACTCTCAAAGTCCTTATAAGTATGATTAAATAATATTGAATATACTAAATAAATTCAAACTTGCTATTTTTTCTGTATAATGTACAATAGATATATAACATCTAAAAATAATGAACAAAATAGTTGATATATATATATATATATATATATATATATATATCAATATTTCTGTATATATATATATATATATATATATATATATATATATATATATACAGAGATATTGATTTATAAAATTTATTTTAATTTTTCATTATACTTATGTCTATCACATCAATATTATTTAAAAATTTATACGCAGGAGCAACAATGAAATTGCTGCAGATGGCATAAATAATACGGAAACTGTATTACCTCCAAGCACAAGTACGGAGGATTATGACCCTCATAAATATCGAAATAGACCAAATCCAACCTCGTAAGTATGAATAATAATTAAACGATTTTATTGAAAGAAAACATACCCTATTTAAAGAAAATAATTTATTATTAATTTATTATTTATAAATTATTAATAATTTATTAATTTATAATTATCTTTCACATCTGTAATAAAATTTTTAATATTTTCATCATCTTTTCCAATAGCAATTATTAAAATATGAGATATTTTTAAAGAATTATTAAGACTTTTACAGAATATTTAAATATAATTAATATATAAGAATTAATTTCATGAAAGTATTCAAATGCAATCGCTAGCTATTAAAAGTTGTTGAGACACACACAAATACTTATGAATTTTTAGGTGAGAAAAGTTGAACTTCAGCATATACATATATTTATAAAAAAAAAAATGAATAATCATATTTAAATGCAGCATTTTCTTCGAGAATAGTTTTATTAATTTGGAAATATTTTTTTGTTATTTTCAGAAATTTCGAAACTCTGGTTCACTTGTTAAAGGGCAGTTTAGGTACGGGGATCCTAGCGATGCCGAATGCGTTTTATAATAGCGGTCTCCTGGTCGGTGTCATAGCTACGATTATTATAGGGGCATTGTGCACCTACTGCTTGCATGTACTCGTAAAGGCGCAGTACAAATTGTGTAAACGGTTAAGAGTTCCTATACTGAGCTATCCACATAGCATGAAATATGCTTTGGAGCAAGGGCCTCGATGCGTGAGCTGGTTTTCACCTTATGCACCGTAAGTATCTTTCGTTATTTATTTATGATATGCAGTGATGCTTATTAGTATAGTGGACAATATAATCACACCTATCACATTTGGCTGTTCTCGACTTTTTAAAAATAAAAAATAAATAAAATTTATATATATATATATATAATTTTATACATATGTGAAACATTATGTTTAACTATTTTCTTTCACAACGTATTAAAAAAAGCAAACAAAACAAATATATATTATTCAAAAACAAAATGCATATAACTGTAGCACTGTCAGCATAACTGTAGCATAATTAAATATTTTATATTTATATACGACATAATAAAAATAAAACAGTAATATTAATATTTATTAATATCAAATAAGTAGAAATTATTTGAAGTAAATAATTTAGCTTATATTATGTGTACCCAATTTGTGATGAGTTAATAATGGTAAAATTAAAAAGCTATAAGTATAAACGAGGTATTCGTTATAGATATTTGTTGTAGATATATTTTACTAAAATAAATAATACGTATGAACGTTATTCTGCTGCTACGTTTATATATATATATAAAAACTAAAAAAAAGTATTGATTGCTACACAAAAAAAAGTATAATTATTTCACTCAGTATTATGTATTACGAAGACATGCACGAGTCCGCAATTAAATTGCAGAAATATTATTGACCTTAAAAATACTATTATTTTCAGAGGACTCGTAGACGGATTTATGATAACATATCAATTGGGAATTTGCTGCGTTTATATTGTATTTGTAGCAACAAATATCAAACAGGTAAATCAACATGACTAAATTACACGCGATCAAACAAAAAAATGTTAACATTAAGCATTCTTGAAATACGTTACTATCAAGAAAACACATTTCGCTGATCAACAATTCATGCCAGTTTCAACATACATCATTGATAATGGGAACGGCACATTCATAATTTTGTTAATGATCTGCAGGTGGCAGATCAGTATTGGAATCCTTTGGATGTTACGACCCACATGCTTATTTTGTTGCTTCCGTTGATTTTAATAAATTATATTAGAAATTTGAAGTTACTAGCACCGTTTTCCACGCTAGCGAATCTTATTACATTCGTTGGGCTCGCCATGACTCTAGTGTATATGTTTAAAGATCTACCGTCAATCAGCGAAAGAGAAATGTATGGTTCATTAAGAAATTTTTCTCTTTATTTTGGAACGACGCTGTTTGCGTTAGAAGCCGTCGGTGTGGTAAGTCTAGAAATTATATAATCATATATATAATAAAATATTTAATTGCTATATATATAAAATATAATTGCTAATTGTTATTTATCAAGACATTCTTGAAGCTTGATTTTTGTTATTTTGTTATTTTGTTATTTTATAATTAATATCTAAAATAAAATATTAAATATGTGCATAATTGAGAGGTAAAATTAATATCTATTTAGGAATATCTTCTATAAAAATTTTGCTTGCTTGTACTATTATGTATAATTATATTATCCTTATATTACTCTACAATAATATTCGAAAAAGATAATGCTGTGGTCGTGTAGATTATAGCTTTGGAGAACAATATGAAGACGCCGCAATATTTTGGAGGCTACTGCGGAGTATTGAATATAGGAATGACTGTGATAGTCATTTTATACATAATCATGGGTTTTTTCGGCTATATAAAATACGGATCTGAAGCTGCGGGAAGTGTCACTTTTAATTTGCCGCAAGAAGAAGCGTGAGTAGAGTGAAATGATTCCAATTTTCAATAAGACAAATTATAAAATTATTAATCGCATTTGCCTCCAAATCACACAATCAGATATTAAAAAAAATTTAGATTCCACATATTAAAATTTAAATTTTTATGCAAGAGAATACTTGAGTAATCTAAAATAAAAGATCTATTTGAGATATTTACCTTAATGTATAATAATAATCAATTAAGAATAATCAATTTCTCATTATAAACATTATTTTTCATGTATCCTTTTTTATTATTTATTGCAGTATGGCTCAAAGTATTAAAATAATGTTCGCGATCGCCATTTTTATAACATATGCCTTGCAAGCCTATGTGCCCGTTGAGATTCTGTGGACCACTTATTTGGATCATCGAATACAAAACCGCAAAATTTTGTGGGAATACGTTTGTCGAACTGTCGTTACAATGGTCACATGTAAGTGGTACAATTATTAAAACTTTAATTAACAAACTAATTACTTCTAAATTATTAAATTAATAAATATAATTATCAAACTTCTAAGATATATTTGTTAGGTTATAATATTATGTAAATTAATATATGGTATATTAAAAAGTACTTAGATAATCATAATCAAGTAATCTAAATTTATATAAGATTCGATAAGTCGATCTTTGAAAATCCATAATTAAATAATAATTCTAAACTTTGTCTTTGTCATTTCAGTCGTTTTGGCAATCGCTATACCGAGACTCGGCCTATTTATCTCCCTCTTTGGCGCGCTCTGTCTATCCGCTCTTGGTATCGCCTTCCCGGCGATTATCGAGATATGCGTATTGTGGCCGGACAACGATTTCGGCCCCCTCAAATACATACTAATCAAAAACATCCTCCTGATCGTATTCGGACTGCTGGGTCTCGTGGTGGGGACCTACGTCAGCATCGTGGACATAGTGAACTCCTTTAAGTGAATCACGCGATCGGAATGCATGCACGCGGATATTTTCCGAAGTAGAAAGACGTACGAGACGCAGCTTGCAAACGAGCCTCGGCCAAGACGAGTTACACAGTTCAAAATATCTGCGAAAAGCAAAGAAGTAGCTCTTAAGCTCGTGTCTCTCTCTCTCTCTCTCTCTCTCTTTCTCTTTCTTTCTCCCTTTTATCGCCGTGAGAGTTTACTTAGACTTTATATAGGCGATGAAAAAAATAGACGCGCCGCGCTAGTTGATCGAAGAGCACTCGGAATAACAGCCTCCGATCGCAAATAATCAGGGGGCTCGATCTGTGATGAAATCTCTCCTAGCAACAATAATGTACCGAAAAACGTCATCGCCGCTCGTTGTTGAAGATTTTTATTACACATGATTAGAGAAGTGCATATCTGTATGCGTTCAACTGGACCGTACATACATACATACGTACGTACATGTACACCGTACGTGTATATGTATGTGTATGTGTATGGTCCACTCTAGTATATATAAAAATGTCACGTCTAAAGCGGGCTTTACACGTTAGTATATACGATTATTGAGGTAGGTATTAACGAAGAATTTTCCATAGGCGATTCAAAACACAGTCGCGCTTAAGCTTCTTATCTCGGTGATACGAGTACTTAGGAACACACAAATACGGCTGACATTCGTTTTCTTTTGTAAGAGGGATGTCGCAATAATTGATATTCGTGCGACGTAAATTCTGCAAGAATTTGCAAGCTTTTTAACATACCTTCGTTTAAAGTTTATAAATCAATGATTTCAAAAATCAAGGAAAAACAATTGTTAAACCGTATTATCAATATCTAAAATTAATTTAAGTTAAAATTTTAAATGAAATTAAATCATTGAATAAAATTAGAAATGTTTTGTTTTAAACTTGTCAAAATATGATTAAATTTATACAATATAATAATCTTATTATTATAATAGATTATTACGACATCCTTATTAAAATATGAAAAATATCTCAATGTTATATCGTCGACAGGAAACATTCTAATTTCATGAGATTTCTATTATATTCAATCGTTTTATATAGTTTTATTTAGCTCCACTATGGGGTGGCAATAATGAGGTGTTAAATCTCTCTGAGTGTTAAATTTTCTGAATTCTAAATATGGAAACTTTTATATTTAATTTCAGAAAATTTATCAACTCTTAAGCCAAGACTTCTCCTCAGTGAAAGTTTTTCCAGAGACTTCGAATAATAAGACTTGTATCTTATTGCTAAAGAAGAAAGAAAAATCACTGTTTCAACAAAACGTGACTCAAATGTTGAAACGTGAAAGTATATGAAAGTTATACGTAAACAGTAAGTCATTATTATAATATACATGCGTTCCATTTTCTACCGTTGAAATTGTAACAATTGTTCTCTATAGATGCACGTTGCAGGGTAAAAATTCGCAAAAGCTGCATACAAAAGCGGATCTATATATAATTATTATCGAAGTCATCTTGAACTACTATTTATACAAATGTTTTATAAATTTACAAATTTTTATGAATATATGATGAATACATGAAAGATAAGCAATTTATGTCAAGATAACATAATTAGAAATATGGAATAATTAAAAATCATTTTTTTTTATATGATTCGACAAGTATTCCGTTACGAAGGTGATCCGCTTAATCTTTCGCCTTATCTCGATTATGTTCGATAAATAATCTTGTGATCATATTGTTGTTTTATACAAAATTGAATATTTTTTTTTCACAAATATCGAACAAACATTTTGGATTCATTTATTTTTTTGACATAATACTCATATACAAGATGTTTCTTAAGTATGTTTAATATTTTACAAATTGACTTTAATATCATTTTATTATAAAAAAATATATATATTATTATTATTTATTATATAAAATATATATATAGTTTTGAAGGCCTTGTTTCAAAGATACGAAAAGTTCTATAAAATTATTCTTTTTCTTTATAAGATTCTAAATGAAAAGAAGCTTCTTTTTCAAATACTGGAGTCAATAAAAAAGTTATCACATACTTTTTTTTATTTATATTTATTAAACTCCAATAAGCAGAAGCAATATTTAAAATTATTATTACATTGTTAGTTTATTGATCATATATTACATTATTTTATTAATTAAATAAAAAATAAAATATCTTAAAAAAAGCAATTAGTTTAGAAGCTATTTAAAAAAACAACAATTTCATGGTTTTTTTTTATTATCTAAAATTATATTTTTAAGACATATATTTATGTGAATTTGTCTTTGTAAAATTAATAATCAATTTCAAAAACATTGGATAAATACTTAAGAAATATATTGTATCTAATAGAGATATTCTCATTTGCACATATTATATTTTTGCTCACGTTTTTAGAAAAGTGCAAATTCTTTAATAAAATAGAAAGTACCATTTGAAATGTCAATCAACGTAATATTAGACTGAGAAAGAATATCATTCTATATTGTAACTGCAAATCTAATTCTTAGGCTGAGAAAGTATTATTGTAATCTGAAAGTATTCTCCAAAAATCACAAGGCTTATTGTTAACTGTTAATGACTACTAATATATTATATTGTTGAAAGTGTCTAATTATTCTTGTCTAAGCAGATCTTAAATTAGTATTAAGCCAGAGAAAAATATGAAACCTTGTTATTAAGATCAAATATATTAATATTTTTAATGAAAGTATGTTACAAAACAATTGATTGTTAACTCTCATGCACGTCGCAAATGTTACATTATTAGCGATAAAAACACGTTGCCTCGTTCCGATATCATATTATCATATTAGCAGCGTAACACGAAATAGAAAAATTTGAAATCAGCGAAAGCACAAGAGAGAAAACCTGTCACCAGTAGTAAAATATACCATTTAAAATGTCAATCAAATAATAGAAGCAATAACGACTATTGCGCTAATAGTTGCGATGCAAACTGTAGATTAGTAACGATCTCACGGAAGTGGAACAAATGTAACGTATATTGAACATCCAAATATACCGTTTTATACGTGAAACAAAACAAAAAATATTTTTTACACCCCCCCTGAATAATTAATATTCTATAATTATTTCATTATCATATTATTTATTATCACAATATTATTACATTTCATGTAGTTAAAGTTTTGAAAATTTGCTGACGTAATCCAAATTTCCAAATCCAATATTTTTTATGAATTATGTTCCTTCACTTTACTATTACTATATATTATTGCATATATTTAAGTTTTAATTTCTAATTTTTTTGAATAGTGTCTAATTATTCTTGTCTTAGCAGATCTTAGTATTAAACCAGAGGAACATATGAAATTTTGTTATTAAAAATAAATATTAATATATAACTTTATTATAGATTGGTAAATAAAAAAAGGTAAAAATATAATAAATAAATACATTTTTTCTTGCATATAATTTTTAAGATATATTTGCATGTATAGTTATCTTTCATTACTCATATCTCTTTCATATATTTATATATATAATATAAATTCAAAAACCTAAATAAATAAATTAATTAAAACAAAAAATTATCAAAAATTAATACATTATAACTAAATCAAATTAATAAAGTTATAATAACAAAAATTTTTTAAAATTGATGATAAATATTTTTTATTAACAAAGTGTTTTTACTGGCATATTTATTATTAATCTTGTTACTGTTAATAACAATTTTTACCTATTCAGTTTGTTAAACAAAAATGTTAAAGTTACGATATAAATACAATAAATGTACAGGATGTATCAAAATTCGTGCACACTAAATGCATAATGTAGTAATTCTTTATGCTAAAAGAAGCAATTATTTCTTCTTCTACATTATGTATTAACATAATGTTGACTTTAACATTGTATTAATCCATCGTCCCTTGCCATAGAATAAGAAATAAGATGAGGAAGAAGTTTCGCAATAATATTCTTCGATTTTATGAATATTTATTTATTACACACAGAGGATAAATACAAATTTTATATCTGTAACAGAGAGAAAAACAAATACTCGGAAGAATTTTTATTTTGTCGTCGCGTCGACATCACAAAGACTTAAGAATTACATCGAGTCATCTAAAAAAGAATTATAAAAATAATAATAATAATAATAATAATAATAATAATAATAATAATATAAATTTTTGCAATGTCAGTCGGGAATGAATTAGCAACAACCAGTATAAAACGAAGAATTAAAATATGAACTCAACATACTGGCTGTGATCATACCACGACACGAGAAAAATAAATAAAATGCACTTTTTCATTGACAAAGCAAATGATTTTATATGTCATATAAATAAAAGTAAAGGAAAAAAAGGAGGTAACAAGAAAGGTGAAATAAGCGACGACCGCTAGGAAGATAGAGGTAGAGAGAGGGAAGAAGAGAAGGAAAAGGGGAAACTTGGATTACGCATGATCGCCGCTGAAATAACTACTTTGCATCATGAACAGTTTGTCAATGGGGTTGTTGATGGCTGCATGCAGGCTCTGCGATAGCGATGGGGTGTCATGCGATGATGAACCGTGGTGAGAATGCGAGGCACCCTGATGACTGCCGTCCGCACCGCCGCCGTCATTCTCGCCGATGTCGAAGCCGCCGTCTGTCCCATCCAGGGACAAGTCGCTGCTGCAGAAACTCTCCCCCGAGTGTCCTGGATACGCGTCTGGAAGAAACAAGATTTTGTTGTATTTCTCGCCAAATATTACGGCACTTTCGTCAAAATGTAACGATATTTAGGTTGCTAAAAGATATGCACAATGGAAAAGATCTGAGTTTTATCAACAAATGTATGATGTAATTAGACATATTTAATTAGATAAAATTAGACAAAATAAAATGTATATATATATATATATATATATGTATATATACATTTATATATGTATATATATATATATATTTACACACACACACACACACACACACACACACACACACACACACACACACACACATACACACACACACACACACACACCATATATATATATATATATATACATTTTATTTTATCTAATTTTGTCTAATTAAATATGTCTAATTACATCATACATTTGTTGATAAAACTCGGATCTTTTCCATTGTGCATATCTTTTAGCAACCTAAATATCGTTACATTTTGACGAAAGTGCCGTATATTTGTTGATAAAACTCGGGTGTATATATACACATATATATATATATATATATATATATATTGCTCGGGTAATATATTGTAATAATTAACAAAGGCAATTTTTGTTCAAATATATCTACTTTAGTATTAAATTTGAAGGGATGTATCGATGATTTTTTACATTTGTTTTTAAGAATAAAAATTTATACATATAAGCAAGACAAAATTTTTTAAACATTTATATACATATTTTGAAACATATTAAATAGAGAAATACTATTTTAGTTGTACCTTTTGCTATGAAAGAAAAAAAAACAGGACATGCTCTTTTATGTCCAACGACTGGGTATTAAATAACAGATTTAATTGTACTTGAAAAAAATCGTTAAAAAATCCAGGCCGGAGATATTGAAAAAGAAATTGTCGCTCTGTATCCTATAGAAGCTAAAAAAATATTTGATTCGAACCTGCGTGGCGTATACAGGATGTTTTTAAAAAAAGGGTGTATATATCGGAGCTTTTATCTTTGATCTAAAAAAAGTGGTTAAAGTAAACAGATTTTGCCTATCAAAGACTTTTTATGGAAATTCTTGAAATGTGTATGTGTGAGTTGCAATTGTTATACAACATTTTAATATTAAAAATTCTATTTAAATCCCTAAATTCTTCAATAATTAACATAAAAGTAAACTAAGGAAAATAGAACAATCGATTACATTTTTATTAAAAAAAAAAAAATTAGATATAGATTAATGTGCATTTTCTCTGTTACATTTAATGTTTTTGGTAACGAGTTAAGCAATTCTATTTTTCAAATATTGTCCTATTATATTAGTTTTCATATTATTGATAAATCTAAGAAATCTATTAATATTAAAATACCCGATTTTTTTATGAAAAAATTAATTACAAATTAGTTGGAACACTGAATTCTAAAGTATCATCCGCGTATTCTGGGACACTTTCTAAACAACCGTCAGGGCAAAAATGCGTTACGTATGTACCGTATGTCTGTGATGTCGGTGCGCAAATGAGTTTCTACGGTGAGTAAAGACTTACCGTCGGGCGAGTACGGGTTATTGGGGTTGAGCGGTTGGGTGGCTGAGGGGAAGCTAGAAGATTCCCCATCGCGCATGTTCAGGGCGTTCAAATAATGACCTGCGAACGAGATTAGACAATTGACATTGAACTCACTCGTTTATCAAAGCCCCATTAACCAGTCTTCGCAAATTCGCCAAGTTTCGCGATTCGCGCGCGTATTTCTTAATTCTCTCGCAATATTGCATTACAGTAGTTTTACGATCTTTCGAAAATAATATATTACTTGATAAATAACTGATGCTTGAGAAAATAATGAACCAGCAATAAAGCCAATATAACCAATGTAAAACTAACAATATCTTTGAAATGTCGCATTCAAAATCCAAAAGGAATTTGAGGATCGGGAATCTAGTTGTGTGCATCTTTAAAAAAAAAAAAAAAAAAAAACGGTTGAATCCTCGACAGAATTCTATACTGATAGAGTGAAAAGGGTTACTCACTGTGATCACTGTGCGGGCTTTCTGTCCTTCGTTCCTCCTTCGGCTCTTTATCGGATCCAGGTTCCGTCTTGGCTTTCCTCTGAAGCTTCTTCATCTTCGCGCGCTGATTCTGAAACCACACTTGGACCACGCGTACGCTGAGGCCAGTATCTTTGGCGAGTGCTTCGCGCACTTTCCTACAAGGCTTCGGAGACACTTCGAAGGATGCCTTAAATTGACGTCGCTGTGCCGACGTAAGAATCGTCCGCGGCCGTTTTGGACCCCGACGGCCGTCCCGTGGTCGATTCTCGTCCAATAAGTCATCATCTAACAATACGATTTTGTAAATTTTAATAACCCGTATTAGTCTCTTATTTGTGTCAAGTTTCTATTTTTTAATATCCCAATAAATAAGTAAATAAATAAATAATACAAAAATATAAAGACTGTAATATAAAGACTTAAATGTTTTATATTTAATCGCGTATTACATCTAGTGCGCGCGCGCGCGCGCGCACGCACACACACACACACACACATTCTTTTATTTTATTATATATTAATCTATTTTAAATCTACGTTTGTAAAACGCAGATTTAAAGTAATTTTAGAAAAATTTGAGGAAGGGGTTAATTTTTAAAATTATTCCGTGTGAAATACTTGACTGTACAAAATAAATAGGGAACAATAAAAATAATGAGTAATTATTGCGTAAACAGTTTGAAATTTGAAGGTTTGTCCGGCGGATTGATCGTCAGACGCAAGAGGCCAGTGGTCGAAGTCGAGCAGTAGATACGGGGTAGTTTCGATCAGACAGTGATCCGACAAAGCACAGGCCACGCCTACCGTGCAACATATGTACCGCGACGCGGCAACATGTCGGCCGCGAACAAACGTACCGGCCATATCCGCGTGGATTCCATTTTCCACACGGGATATTTCAAGAACTCCGAGAATTCCATTGTTAAAAAATTGTTTCGCTCCGTGGGAACACGGAACGGCGGAGTTGTCGATCAAATCAATAAGCGGGATCGCCGTTAAATCGCCGATCATTCATGGTTAATAAAAGTGCGATGAGCAATTAAAACTGATACGCGGCTGAAATATTTGCGCGATACCGAAATAATGTAAAAAAAATATAATTTTCAGTGGCTCATTGCCTCGTAAAAATTTTTACATTTATTTAAAAAATGTTTTATTATGTTTTATTTTCCTTTCGGTGTTTTACCGTTTGAATGCGCATTGCTATCTCTGCGATTTCTTGTATTCATATTTTATACGCGTAATGTATAGATAATATATAGAGAAGGCTATATTTGAAATCGGAAATCATTATATGAGAGAGAGAGAGAGAGAGAGAGAGAGAGAGAGAGAAAGAGAGGAATGTATGTAGAAATAGATGATTCACAAACTGCTCTTTTATCATTTTCTATCGTCACTGATAACACATGAAATGTTTCGAAATGCGTGTCATAAATTTATGTCGAGATATCGGTCGGATAAACGCCATGAAATAAATTCCATTCTTTTTTTGGTGCTAAAATATTTTCACGGTATTTTGCGAATTATGCGAGAAAGGATTGGCGAATTCAACGATATCTACCTCGGGAAGTGCCGCGAACGTCACTCGCTTTCGATTATTTACACTTGATTTAAATGTAATTACCTTGAAAAGGAACAGCCCTGTTTCGAAATTCCTGTAGATTTTTACTTTGGATGTCTTTAGATTGTAGTACAACCTGCGAACAATGCAACAAGGTATGTACAATGCGTTTCTCAACGGTTTTGCATTTTATTGTTATTTTCGGCGTATTTTCAAGCATTCCGCGATAATGAACCAGACGGGGGGGGGGGAGCTTTGTTAAAATTATCTCGCGGAAATTTTCTCCAAAAGCTCGCCAATCTCAATTCCCAAATTATTATAATTCGACCGTGAAAACAATTCGCTAATCGATATTTGTTTAATATGTAAGACGATATGGAAAGATAATCGAGCAGTTTGTTTCATCAAAGAAAATTGTAGAAGAAACATTACATCTCCATTTGGCTTTCATTTTGCACGAATAAATTATACCGAGATATTCATTTAACTAAGCTTTTTGCCAGAGTCGCCCAATTGCCGTCATTATTAGAATAATGCTTCTATTAGCGAAGTAATGAAAACAGAGCTTCGTAGTTCACATAGAGTTGGATATATTGTAAAAGATCATCTCATGCAACATAATATCGCAGCATACATTTTCATTCATGCCAGGACTCATTTACATATTTTATGTAAGAATGGCATCTTTTTTACATGACAAATGCAATTATTACATTCGTGCATACATAGAAAGAACGGTTGTGCCAAAATATCTAAAAGTTTAACAAGCTATAGATCTGAAAATAAGTTTTTTGAACTATCACAATTATTATATAGCTTAAACCTGATAAAAATACTTGTTGCAAAAGTTGTTTATCTTTAAATAATTATCAATTTGAATTATACATTTCCTACATAATTATTTTGATGGCTCAACAAAATTTTCAAATCAGTATCTCATCAAATTTTTAAATATTTTAACAAAACTGTTCTTTCCACGCATACAAAGTCATCTTGATCATTTTAAATAATGCGTAAACTATGTGTTTCATAAAAAAATGATTTAAAAAAAAATTTGCATGCTCTCAAAGGGAATTCAAAAAATACAGTAATCTAGTTTTATTTTCTATTTATTACGCGACGAAAAATAATTTGTTAAGTTTTGTTAAAGTGTTTAAAAAAATTTGATATAGCTCTGAAAAGAATCTTGTTGAATCAGCAAAATAATTACGTGGGGCGCTTAAATATGATGATAATACTATAACAACTCTTGATATTTAACAACTAATTTAATGTTCTATATATTTATTTTTTTATATATATTTATTTCAACAAAATTATTTTCAGATCTAATGAAATTTTTATACATTAGCAAAATTATTTCTTCTTGTCTTTTTGTCATATATATATATATATATATATATATATATATATATATATATATGGTCAAGTTAAGTGACACCCTCTGTGTGTGTGTGTGTGTGTGTGTGTGTGTGTGTGTGTGTGTGTGTGTGTGTGTGTACACTTGACCACACATTTAACTTAACCACCCTGAATTATGTTTTGTTTAAAAACTCACAATGACTTCCTTATCTTGACAAAAGGATAAGAAGAAATGATTTTTGCTAAAATGTATAAAAATTTCATTAGACATATATATATGTATATTAAGCTCTTTAAAATAAATTTTCTAGCAATCTGTAACATCGAATATTCTTTTGTTTACATCTACTGTTTATGTAATATCAAATCATGTTTAAGTAAGAAAAATTATTACAATTTATTCTATCTTTTTAATAATAAAGAAGTCAGTTTAAATATTTTTTTACTGCTGTTAAAATAATATTAATTTTAAATCGTATTTTATCGTACTTTAAATCAGTCATGTATTTCATTCATGTATAATCATTCAGTTTTTATGTACGTCAAAGAAAGCCGGGATATTTGCGCTTACGATGACGATATTCGTGGTTTTCAGATCAAATGACAACTCAATTTGGAATATTCGCAATTTCGGATTTCGAATAAAAAAATTGTTCAATTAGTTTCCTAGATTTTTATTGTCTTTTCTAGTAAAAAACGGAATAATTCCAATCGGAATCCATTCCGAATAATTCCATAGTACCGTAATCCCTATAAAATTCACCTTGGAATTTACGACATACGCGTACATCCATAAAGCACACCACAGACGACACTCACCTTGCGGACTATTTAGAAACAGCTCGTGCTCGAAGTCTCGTCTGCAGATCGGCTGGCCCTGTCTGAGGATGTAGTGGGCGCCCCGTGGTAACGGCTGACCGCACATACAACACGCGAAGCACTCCACGTGGAAAATCAGGCCGGACACCGGCCGCATCACATAATCCGAGCAGCTGATCTTCTCCATGCACCGCGCGCACTTTGCCCCGAAGATCCTTTCGTAGTCGGTGCGACAGTAAAGCTTGAGGTCGCGTATGAAGCATGACTGCGACAGCATCGCGCCGCATGCCGTGCACGAGAGGCACTCCTCGTGGTAATTCCTCTCGGCGACTCTCATCACGTATTTGTCGGCGATGGTGCGGCCGCAGCCGGCACAGATCGACTCGAGGAGGCCAGACTCCGTCTTCACGGAAACGGACGGCTCTGCGGGAAGAAACGACGGCCGACGCGTTATTACGGCGCTCGCGGTTCACGATCGCATCGATATCACTTCGAAGTGAAGGCGAAATATTGTTTTAGCAGGTGAAAGTAAAGAGAAGGAAAGTAGTATTCGCAGTAGTGCGGATAAACATATGGTCCGACTGTGCCAACTGCGCGCAGCGTGAGACTTGATGACGGGCGCGATTGCCGGAGGAGTGTGTGTGTGTGTGTGTGTGTGTTTCTCAATAGATTCGATAATTTTTTACTTATTCAATACGTAAAAATATTTGTATATATTATATAATTTAGAAGGATTTTATTTCTAAAAGATAAATTTCTGCATTGGTAATCTTTTGAAAAAAAGATACTTTTGAAAGTATAAATGAATTAATAATGTCGTATTTTATGTTTGAAATATCTGTCTCTCTATTTTTTTTCAAATCAAAATAACATTGTAGTATTTCAAGATATATATTTAATAATTCTTAACGTTACAGTATTATTTTAATCATTTTATCATTTTAAATTAACATTTACATTTTATAATTTTTCACTGCATAAAATACTTATATCGTACTTTCTGAAAAATACTATTAATTTTTACTTCTGACAATATAATTTTCTCATCAATATCGTAAACATTAATAAGAAATGATGTTAATGATGTAAATAATATGTTTGTGAAATTTTTAACAATTATTTCGTATAACAACCGCGACACTGTTTACAACAATTTCAATTTTAATTCTTTCACATATACTTTTTTAAGTTAAACAATCATATATAGATATTTATATCTTTGCTATAAATTTTCTAAAAGTAATAATTATTATCCCTATTAATTTCTGTATATACATTAATCCAAAGATTTTTAAACAGTTTTTAAAATATCTTCTCAGACAAAATATATATATATACATCAAATGAAAATATAAACTTCTTTATACGTTTCTATAAAATTTGGATTAATTTCTCATTTATTCTCACCTGCATTATTATTATCAGTTGTGGGCCGAAAAGGAATAGGTGGAACCGTCGGCAAGGATTGGCCCGGTTCGCTTTGACGATTAAAAGAACCAGGCGCTGGAGGATAAAATTCCAACATGGTGTCTTCTTGCTAAACCTTGCTAAACCTTGAAGATTGAAAGTTTTCAAACTGCAAAGAATTTTAAAGTTGTGTTGTAAGCTTTCGCTGGAATCCTAAACTTGAAGGCCAACACCGATATTCAAATAAAAGTTTTTACCTAACCAAAGAAATAGATTAATTCTCTAAAAGAAACCAAAAGAAAAGTTTTTTTCTCAGGTCATTTTTTTCTTCTTTTACCTACTTCTATTCTTAGTACCTGGTTATTCTGAATACCTTTAATCGAGTTTCTTAAGTTTCGTGAAACGTCTTTTGAAGTCAAGTCTGTTAACCACAGATCGACGATAAATCACACTTTACACTTCCTTTTCGTCTCGCTGATCATCAATCATTTAATTTCTTTTATCTTCGAAACCAATCTCTTTAAACTTATCTTCGAAATCAATAATCCTAATCGTACGATATTATGTTACGCTAAATGTAACTTTTCAAACCAACACTTCAATGAATTAGTTCAGGTTCAAGCTAAATTAGTCCACATCACTTACATCCTGATACCCAGTCTATTTTGCTTTAATCGGATCCTAATCATTTGTCCATCGAGCCAGCGAACGGCAGAAACGATGGCAGAAATCTCACCGATGATCTTCGTTTAGCCCTCCCCGGTTCTTCGATACGGACAATGCCGTTTGTCATCCAAGTCTCATGACGAACTGCTGGGACTGCGACTTGTAAGTTTAACGCGACGTTCTTCCCGGACTGTTTCAGAGTGCGAAATGTCACGACTGCACAGCATTCTGGACATGGATACGATGATTCTGCTCCCGATGTTTCCGTGCTCGTTCTCCGTTCACTTCGTCATCCACTCGTTTGTTATTCGCACCGAACGCACCCCGTACGTGACGTTTCGTACATGTCATCAGCGTGAGGTCCGCCGCTTTTTTGACGAGATTCACCGACTTCGCCGACAGCGAAAATCATCCCCATCCTTCCCTTTCCTCCCTCCAATGCCGTACCCCCATCACCCCCGACACAACGCAGGTTTCTGTACTCTCTCTCATGTGTGTACGTGCGTGGGTGTGTGTCTCGTCTTCGTCATTGGAGATAGACGAGGCATCGACGCGAGAGTGAAGAGGGCGGGTTCATCCCCAGCGGAGACCCGACGGTGAAAGCGCGATTGGTGTCGTTGGGAACCGCCCTTGCCAGAACGAGCCGGTGGGGTAAAACGGCACCAGAGATGCTCAACCCGCGGCGACGTTCCAGCAGGGATCAATATCCGGCCGACCATTGCCGGATTCAGTAACGTATCTCGACTGACTCGTCAGTCACATTGATCTTGGGCGCCACCGAAATCTTCTTTTTTATAAGCAATCATGTAAAACAAAAATTCAATTTGAAGGTGAGTTTATAAAACGTGACGATTTTCTTCATCCCCCTCTACATACATATGTCTCGTTTTCATCTCGTTGGAAATAGACGAGATATCAATATAAAAATAAAGAGAATGGGTTTCATCTGTCGCGGAAAAGACATGCATGATTTAAATAAAGACTCGAATCAATGGTATATATTATCAATTATATGTTGCTGATTTTTTAAATAATTAGAAACAATTACATCATCTGCGAAGAACATGGTACTTTTTTTAATACACGATATAATAATTTTCCATTTTAAAATGATATTTTTAATTAAATAATAATAATTTACGTTTAATTTTAGAATAATTAATAAAACTCAAAGCGTATCTTACATAATTACTTATTATTTTAGGAGAAATAAAAATGCATAAGCAATTATAAGTGAGATGATCTTGATTATAACTCAACTTTTAGACAATTTAAACGGTGCAACTTTTAAGTGATAAAGATAATTAACCATCTTCTTTAAATAATATAATATTTATATAATATTTAATACATTAAATAATATATTTTAAATAAATATACGTATCATTTTAAATCTTTGTAACCTCATAATAATTATGATTATGATTATGCAATTTAACATAAAATAAAAAGGTTATCGAGAGCTACGATACGGAATGAAATGTTTTATGAAACGAGAAGGTATCGAGACACTTTGTATCGACATGAAGCTATTTGTAGACTTGAGCAGCGCTCATCGCGTGCTTCAATCCACTCTTTTTTCGACGTGTATTGCTCTTACCCCCGCGGATTCGGCTAATAACCGATGCCATTTTCGAACGGGACTGCCTGCGGACATATTTTTTCGCCGGAAAGTCGGTGCAGCACGCTGAGTATTTGGCCGTTTGTCAGTCCGCGTAAATATGCGACAATGCCGTCCTTTGTACGTGCCGTCTATCGGCGATGTTTGCCAAATAAAAGCCTATATAGATCTCTTTGTCTCTGTTCCGCGCGCGGTACGAATCCCCCAATGATACGCCTAGTTGGGAACGAAACTATGGCATGCCCCTCCGATGCGCGATACAAAGGGGCATCAAGTTGGCGGTAATAGTGATGCAAAGTATTCGAGGGAAACACGTGCAGGTCGAAGGGGCTCTCCCCCTTCGCCCGAGATGCCCAGTTAGCATTCAGTCTCGCTTAATCGTACGCGACAGTCACCATACGTCGCGTAGGATCGATGGATCCTCTAGCCTTAGATCTCGTAGAGCCGAATAGAAGAGTAGAATGTTATGCCACAAATTAAGACCTTGCATTTTGTTTATTGAAGAATGAAGAAGAAACTTTTGTAAACGAAAAGAAATAAAGAATTGAGAAATCTCATTTGTTTTTTTAGTTTGAAAAATTTGATTAAATATGAACTTTTATTAATCGTGTGGAAATTGGAAGGGAGACTTTTTACATATTACTCTATTATATCATTCAAATATATTCGTATATATAATTTCTGGTAATTTTTTTTTAATTGTTCATACAAATAATTAATAACTTTCGGTCATTTTTTTATTTTATATATATATATATATATATATATATATATATATTTATCACTAAATAAAATTTATATGTTATAAAATTACATTAAAATAATTTTTAAAATGGAAAAATTTTTATCTTATAAAAATTTTTTAAATGTGGCAATTGTCATCTTCTTCTTGATTTAACTTGTAAATCTCTGATTTCCAGAAAGAGCAATTTATAAAATATTTGGCATATCTATATAAAAAGAATTCCCATGTCAATACACTCTGCGTTTTCGCATATGTGCGAAATAAAGCGTCAAAGCCTTGATAAAGCGTACTATTGTATTGCATAGATATCTTTTTTCTGCATGACTAAAGGAAAGTTGACCTGTGCCGACAAAGACTTTCTTCACAAAGAAAAAAATTTTCTCTTGTAATGTTCGAATCGTATCTATATAATTAGATTATTAATTGGTGTTAATTATATACATTTTTTATATAAGATTAAATTGCACAGATTTTTTTTTATGCTAGAGAGAGAGAGAGAGAGAGAGAGAGAGAGAGAGAGAGAGAGAGAGAGAGAGAAAATCTGTGTAATTTATATATATATATATAAAAGTGTGTGTGTGTGTGTGTGTGTGTGTGTGTGTGTGTGTGTGTGTGTGTGTGTGTGTGTGTGTGTGTGTGTATAAAATCTGTGTAATTTAATCTTTACAATAGATTCTGCGAGATTCCACTAATTAAACTATAGCTTTTGTCAATAATCAGCACCAACACTTTGGGCGTTAAGAGTTAAAGCCGCACTATTCCAGATGCGATCCGAATCTTGATCGAGGTATCCAGTTATCGATTCCGATTTTATTTTGGGACAATGAAAATTAGGGATGCTCAATGACCCTTACCATTTCACGGCACATGAAAGCACAAAAGTCGTCGCAGCATCGGATGAAATATGGGGTCTTTTGCAGGTGTATGCGATCGGAGCTACCCTTCCTCAGGCATATTGTTTAGGATGTGACACTAACGCCAGCCGTGTAATTATGTCGATACGATTCGAGTATTATATCCCGTGGAGAAAATCTCTGTCGGAGCACAGACCAATTTCCCTTTGATCATACAGGAAAATACAGGGAAAGGATATTCACGCAACGGTAGTATGCTTTGCCAAGGCCTTGACGTTTTATTTTACATATGTTGTGAAAATGCTGTATTGACATCGGAATTCCTTTAACGGAACAAGGACAGCACGATTTCTAAAGTTTTCACCACAGTTTCACCATTCAATATTTGAATAATTGAGTTATTATTCAAAAACGATATTTTACATTTAGCAATAAATAAAAAACTTTTATTAACTTTATTATATATGTTGTACTATTATATTATATTATGAAGAAATGATGAACACAATGATGTAAATATAAAATCAACATATAAACATATGAACATAGAA
This sequence comes from Pogonomyrmex barbatus, assembly GCF_055798465.1. Taxonomy (NCBI): domain Eukaryota; kingdom Metazoa; phylum Arthropoda; class Insecta; order Hymenoptera; family Formicidae; genus Pogonomyrmex; species Pogonomyrmex barbatus. The sequence continues at coordinate 2,936,245 of NW_028297117.1, read as the reverse complement.
ATTTTTATATATATTATATATATTATATATATTTATATATATATTTTATATATATTATATATATATATATATATATATATATATATTATTTTATTTTTCTCTCTATACTTTTATTATACTTTAAATTAACTTAAAAATAAAAACTAATTTTATTTTATAATATTTAAATAAATAATGATATGTATTAATAATAAAAAAATATTTAAAAAATATATGTACAATATTATATATATATATATATATATATATATATACATATATATAATATTTATATGTATATATAAATGTTATATATATATATGTATATATAAATATTCTTTTTTTATAAAAATAACAATTAAAAATATATTGTATTGTTACTAAATGAATAAGATTCGCATTAATTGATCAATAAGCGAGTTTGCTAACAATAATTTAGCAAATCTCTACGCAAACTGTATATATCTTCAATAGGAAAACTTTTAAACAACTATTGAACAAAACTTTCTTAAATTTTTGTCTATTTTTTACGCAGTATTGTTACAACTGCGATAATATTAGATAGTAACTGAATAGTGCTAGGAATTGCATATATTTATATTAAGATACAACACAAACACTATTATTATTACTATTATTACAGAATCTGGTTTTGATTACACATCTATATTAAAAAAAATATTTTTGTAAAGATATCTAAGATATCTTTTTACGTAACGATAGTCAGTTGTTATTCAACTCTTAATTTCCGGTTTTTAATATATTCACCGTCAAATATTTTAGCTCTTTATTTGCCAATCGCATTATTTCGTAATAAGAAGAATGATAAAAAATAAAATTAAAATATAATAAATATAATTAAAATCTAATATAAAAATCCTCATTTATTTATTATTGCACTAATTATATTTTTCTGCTTAACAAAATTAGTTTTATAAATGTAAATAATTATATGTTTCACATATATTATTATGATTAATGATGTCAATCAGTAATGCAATGTAAAGGAAAAGATAAATATTGCTCATGGGTGACGTATCGATAAATATGTTAATTCACAGAGCATTGAATCTATGTTTTGTTATTCCTATTATTCTTTATTACTTCTTTCACAATTAGCGATTACAGCGAGAATTGTCTTACAGCTTATCAATTCTCATAGATTTTGCAAAAGATTTGAATACGATTTGCAATACATAATAATCGTCAAGTCAACGACAGAAAAGAAAGGGTCGCCGTCGTTTTTCGAGACTCGGAGGAATCCAAACTCGACGCCACCCCATCGTCCCGTGATGACAGTCGCGGGATGAATTCTAATAACGTGTCCTCTTTAGTCTAGCGCGCATGAATCCATCTTTTGCTAACGAGGGTGGAAGTTCACGATTGCGTCCCAGGAATGCGTGATGACTACTTTGTTAGGAATGCAGCACGGCGTGGCGTTCATACGAGAGCGAAACGAGAGCGGTATATGCAGTGGCGGAGAACGCCCGAGTGGTTAAAACGCAAGCCGAGCTTCTGAAGTCCCCCAGAAACTCGAGATAGATTTAGAAAAACGATATTCAGATATTATTTCCGACTGAAAGTAATACTGATTTGACGAGTTTAAAGTAATTTTACGAGTGTCTGCAGCGGAGTTGAAGTCAAAGCTGCGATTAAAAGAAAGAATCCGTGGATAAAAATTTAAAAACATAATTAATAGTGTTTAAAGAAGACAAAGAAGACAAGCTGCAAAATCGCAGCTAATAATTCGATAACTCGAGTGATGATTGTCATGCTCAAAATAAATGTCGAGATAAATGTCGAATATTATCTTGACTCTATCGGGGAGGCAATCGTGTCTCAGCGATAATCCGCCACTGGTTATGGGAAAACGTGGCTGAAACGCAGCTTCAGGACGCGAAGCGTAGCTGAAAGCAGCTGCGCGCCTTCCTGGAATGCGTCCCTGTTACCCAGCACCGGGATACTACAGAAAACGAGAGAGAGGAGTATAGAGGTGGGTGGGAGGGCGGGAGGGTAGGAGGATGAGAGAGAGAGAGAGAGAGAAAGAGACCAAGGAGGGTTCGTACGTTCCTTCCGATCCCGCTACTCTTTGGCATTCGGGCTTTAGCATCGCACGGTTCAATAAAGGAACGCCCCCGGCCCGAATTCAAACTGAATTCACTCGTATTACCCCCCCCCCCCCCGAGTACCCAAGGTTCTACCTGCACAATAATGTAAAACAATGTAACGTATCGTTTTGCATACGTCATTGGAAATTGTAATATAGTTTCATGTCGAGTTAGAGGCAATAAATTTGTCATAATAATAGACTGGTCACACAACACCATTAATCATGAAGCTGTACAAAAAAAAAGTACAATTGAAATTTTGCTAAAAGCTAAGATCAAAATAAATAGCGCTGCCAGCGCTGTCACCTCTTTTCTTCAATCATTTTTCTTATATTATACAATAGTTTTCTTTGTCCTTGGAAACAACCTCTTTTCAAGAAATTGAAGTTTCATAATCGGATTTTATTTAACGAAAGGAGGAAGAAATAGTTATCGTAAATCTTTTGCGCAAAAGTAAAGATGATTTAGTATTTTGTCAATTTTATTTCTATTATAAATATTCTATTGACGTAGACAATGGATAATCTTCTTATAGAAATTAAAAGACACGCTAGTTAAAAAATGATATATGGTAAAACGCTTTCTACAATTCATTGTCTTAATTTAAGTAGTCGATTTTTTTAATTAATATGAGATATAATGTGAGATAAATAGAATTTTAACAAAAAATTCTTTTTGTTAAAATTAAGTCCGAAAGAGTGTAACATATATCTTGTCTATTATTCAACGAAACCGAACTGTCCTGTCGCATTCCATATTGAATAATTATCGAAAATTGTAACCCACATAGCTTTATGCAAAGCATACCATTACTGCATTTTAATCACCCATTTATTTGGTTTATATGTCGGAGGATTTAATACATCGGAAATTATAAAATGTAATAAAGTTATAATTCGAATTTTTCTACATTTGTGTCGGATTCCCAGCAAAAACTTGTGAAAGTCAACGGATTTTAAAGCGGAATAATTTTCACCCGCGCTCGGTTTCACTTTACATTTATATCATTGTCGTGATATCAGCACTCAAGATAATTGCCGATGGATATTAAAACTATTGTTGTAATAGCAATATGAATATTCATATGAATAAAACCGTTTCTTTTCGACCGCGCTTCAGTCATCATAAATTCAAATCGTAGCCGAGAAAGGATTTTTTTACCACCCCCGACTCTCGGGCTGGTATCCTTGAAAAATGGATACTGCCTCGGCAGGAGTTACACGCAAGCCTCGGAATGTCGGGCATATTGCTATTTATCATAATAACTATTCATATCACTAGAAAAGTAAATATTCCGAGACACGAAGGGTGCACCTGACGATAGAAATTGCGTTCTACGTGCTGCGCTCAGATATACAAAACGATATTTCGTTGTATTTCCTCCCCCCCCCTCCCCCAAAAGTTTTCAATAAAACTACTAGTTATATTTGTGTTATATCGTGGCAGTATTTAGAATAAAATTTATAAACGTATTTGCAAGATTGAGTGGAACTTTTATAAAAATATTTACGAGAGAGTTAAAAATCAACTAAAGTTGGAAAAAAATTTCTGAAAAAAAAAAACTCCATTCTTTTTGCGGTTTGACAATTTGAAAAAATTACACGGACTCTTGACGTTATATCTCTTCACTTTTAATACAAAATAAGCGAGAATTAGGAATGCCGCGCGCGCACAAACTTTAAAAGCAGCCAGAAGGATTATTTCTTTTTTATATCGAAACCTCCGTAAATAAAGAATCATCTGAGATTCGACGTGATCGATTACAATGTCGTCGCGCGGTATTTCCCCGATACCAGTCGAACGCGCAATATAGACGCTTGGCAAACAATTACCTCATTCCGCCCCTACCATCCCGCCCCTACCCCTGTCACGCTCCTCCTTCTCCTCCTCCGTCTCCCGCGCTCCTTCAATCCCCATTTTGCGTATCTGTCTCTCTGTGAAGAGATTTTGATTCGGACGCGATTCAGGGGGAGGGGATTTCACCCTCGCTCGACTTCCGTTGAAAAACATATCGCCGGGCGGCCTCGCGGCGCGACGAAGGTGAGCGTTAGATCGCGATTAACAGCGAATTTCGGGACTTCAAAGAGCGATTTTCCACACGCTTGAGCATCGCGCTCTCGCGCGTGACCACGGGGGTGAATCGCGGCGAGGGGCGCCCCGCGTGGGTGCCACGTGCTGTCACGTGCGAGAGCGCTGTGTGACGTTACACGATCGGCGATCGGTCGCTACCGGTCATACGCCTCCCTGTTCGATCTCTCTATTGTCTCTTTTTACCCTCCTCCTCTCTCTCTCTCTCTCTCTCTCTCTCTCTCTCTCTCTCTTTCTTTCCCTCTGATTTGACGAGACAGAAGAAATAACTTGTCGACGGTGAGATATAAGATACGATACGTCGCGGATCGTTTTGCGAGAGATAATTGGAGGATCTAGATTAACTCCCTCTTTCACGAATCTGCGAATCACCTCGCAAAAAGAAAAAAAGATGTCACATAAGGTATTGCGTGATCAGAAATAGAATATTAGAATAGATTAAAATTAGAATATTTAATTATCATTCTTTAAATTAGATGAAAGACAGAGAAAAGAAAAGACAAAGTGATAAAATTTATCCCAGACGTAGATAAAAGAGTTTTTAAAAAACACATTGTATAAAAATAATATAAATTGTATCCAATGCTATTTCAAAAGTCTGATAAAAATAAATACCCACATTATAAATAAATATTTCGAGTTAAATATTTAACTGAAACAATAATATACTGTCCTTACTATTCGCACTATAATTTTATATACTTGACGTACGAAACGGATTCCGTCTGATCGCAAAATATTTATCGTTTCGTCGATCTCACAGGCGTTTCGTATATTCCGCGCTGCGGAAATAAATTCCCATCTGCAGATCGCCGCATTTATTTGCTCGGGAAAATATTCCCAGGTTTGGGCTTGCGTCCCGCCCTTGTTTTCTCGACCGCGTAGTCGCCAATTTCGGAAACTCGGCTACTTTGCAAATACTCGGTCTCTCGTTTGCGACGCTATGGCTACAGCCCGGAAAGACATCGCGAGCGTTTGCCAGTCGGGTTCCCGACGGGTACTCCCAAGTGCGTCCTATTGACACAAGTCACGTGGCGCCGACGTTCATGGGAAACCCGAATCGAAAGCCGAAATCGACGGATTATTCCGGCGAAATCACTTCGTGCGATGTCCATCTCTTCGTTTGTGTCAAAGAGAATTTTGCGTTCTTATATTTGAGAAATGCGAATATTATTTGTTGTTTTAAGTGCAATACGAGATCCATTTAGCAGCGATATATATATAGAATATCCCCGAATTCCTGACCTAAATTTGAATTTGAACTTGTGGTTGCAGAATTCTAGAACATGTATATATAATATATCAGAATATATGCTCACGCGCCCCACACACACACACACACACACACACACACACACACGCACACACACACACACACACACACACACACACACAGAGAGAGAGAGAGAGAGAGAGAGAGAGAGAGAGAGAGAGAGAGAGAGAGAGAGAGAGAGAGAGAGAATTTTCAGAAATGAAACTCTCATATGAAATTTGTAAAACTTTATTTTCAACTTTTACTTTCGAGGAAGTTCTTTCTATCTCTCTCTCTCTCTCTCTCTCTCTCTCTCTCTCTCTCTCTCTCTCTCTCTCTCTTCTCTTCTCTTCTCTCCCTCTCTCTTTCTCTAACGCAATATACGAATAAATGTTTAATAAAAAAAAATTATAAATAGGAAACTCGGTCCTTGATGTTTTCAAAGCGACATCCAAATATGGGAAAGTAGCATACAAATATTATTCTTTGCTGAGATCACACCAGGCCACGCTCTCGATTCATATCCGGTCTGCATACGCGTTACGCAAACTACGATTGAATATAGGTGATTTTTCCTGGGACCGACCTATTTGTGGACAAAAAAAATATAGAGTTGCGATGTGCGAATTTGTTTTCGCGAAAAAATATGTACTGTTTCGTTTGCCAAACATTTTCAACAAAGCCGCTGACGAAAAACATTTGTATATTTCACGTGCGATCGTGAACGTGTAAAACGGCAGTTTATTCGAAATACAACTGGAACGTTCAATATCTGACAAAAAAATATTTTGGAAACGGATTCTTCGACGGATGTATCGAATCACAGTTCTTGCGTAGAAAACATTTTTAAAGATAATTTTTAAAAATGATCTTTATACATTTATTATTATATAATTATGAAGATTATATCGTTCTATTTAAAAAAAAAATCTATTTACAGAAACTTTTGAATATTATTACGTATAAAACATAAGTATAAAAATAAAAATAATTCTTCATCCTGAATACTTTCTCCTTAAATTAAGGTAGGAAACCTTAAAAATACTTAAGTATCACTTTTTCTTAATAATTTACATCGTTAATGTAGCTACAAATGTCACTGTATAGATTGCGAAATATTATTATCCTACTCTGACATTCTCTTTAAGAATTTCTTTAAGGTCTTTATAAATTCTCGTTTCTTACGTGTGAAAATCAAATATCCTCGATTCCACTCCCTTTCCTCTCTCTCTCTCTCTCTCTCTCTCTCTCTCTCTCTCTCTCTCTCTCTCTCTCTCTCTCTTTCTCTTTCTCTCTCCGCCTTAGGCAAGAAACTTTATTCATACGCGGGAGCTGTGAATAGTGGCGATGTTTGCCGTACCAGATATTAACTGTATCTATGCAGTGTGCCCACTGGGTTCAGGATATTATGATCGTTCTTGGGGCATAATTAGTAATCCCTGGCACGTGACAGCCACGTGACTGCGGCTCATGCGACGTACACCTTGGCCCAAAGGGGCCCATATAAGCGATCGCGGGGAAGCAGTTATGGGGATGTACGCTCTTGCACGTGCACTGAAAAGCTTTTTTATAAATGTCAGTTTCATTGATTCATGCGTTCCGTTACATCTTGTTCATCTATATTTTTAAATTATTATACTTAAATATATGTGAGATTTTTGTAAATCTTAACTAGACGTCTCACTCTTAAATTTACTATGCTCCAGCTTTTATAACGAAGAAAGTGTGTGCTCCATAACACGAGCTTCTTAAAACTTATATTTATTAATATTAGCAATAATAAACATTTTAAGTGACATACCTTATTTTTATATTACCAAGCAGATAAATCCTAAAGCTATGGAGAGTTAATTGATTAATTGTTGCAAATTATAAAAAAGATATTTTTATATAAATAATGTTATACAAACTCAATATATAACTAAAATAAAAAATTAAAAGCTTCCGTTTCAATAATTAATATGCAAAATTTATATACATTCCAAAAGAAAAAAGATATGATTATACGGATTTAAAAAATTCAAATCATGTGAATAGTCTCTTCTAAAAAAATCATTTGACTCATCACTTTATTAATTTGGATGATGGATTAAAAAAAGTTGTCAGGATAGCACGTAGTATTCTTTCTGACTTTATATGTGTCGATTATACCCTCGAAACCAGATCAACAGGCTCGATAAACACAATCCGCAATACACGCCCAGCTGCCTTCGTAACAAATTCAACTCGATATTTATTTCATGCGGAACATGAAATGCCTTTGCCCATAATCCCGATGGTGTGTGGGAGAATTTTATTGCCGTAATGTGCTCGAAATTCATTCCACATAAATATCAGATCACCCCCCCTGGACAAATTCTTCGATTGCGGATCGACATTTATTACCAATCGTCATCGTTTACAAAAAATAATATTTTATAAATTTAATTTTATTTTTTCTTTAATTAATTTTTAATTAACTTAAAACAATTATTATATATATTTTTGCAAAATTCTCATAACTTTCTAAAATTAAATTATTACAATATTAACCTTTCGAGAGTCTTATCAATATTTTCCGAGAAAAAATAATAAACATCATTACATATATATCGTTACATATATAAAACAAGATTTATAAATAATTTTTCAAGAGTGCAAAAATCTTTAAGAATACGTCTTATTTATCTCTAATAGATATTTTTATAAATTTTTGTAAAATTAATCTTGAATATTGCAATGTGTGAATCGCGATTGAAAATTCATGGCAGCATGCCATAATAGAATACGTAGATTCACGACGCGTGAATATTCCCACCGTATCAAAGTCATTTTCACTAAACCAGGGTGCAAGCCGCCGTTTATAACCGCCGGTAAATAGTCATTAATTATTTATGTGCGGCGAGGTATAATGACTTGAGCGCGTGTCGAAGCCTTTAGCGTTCTTTTCCTGGCATTACGCAAAGCCGCTAGGGCGTCACCTTCACGTCTATCACTCCCGCCCAAGAAGGATGTAGATGGCTTTATTATCGATATATCAAACTCTGATTAACTATTCCGTACAGGCCTTTTTGATCATTAATTTATAATCGGCATTCATCTAATTATTTACGTTATTTAATTTAATCATTTAAAATTCACAATTTAGTCACGCAAAATGAAATTAATTTGTAAAAGCAACGATATTCTGAAATCATCGGGAAAAGCGATTTATTATCATTATACCATATGTCATCCTTTGCTTAATTTCTCGCGTTAAATGTTAAATTAAATTTTATATTTTCTGTCACAGTTATTTTTAATGTTACATAATAAATGCGTAGCACCGTTATTCAGTCATGCGGGTATTTTGGCGAGGTCGATAGCTGTACGAAAAATAACTGGCCGGTTTCTCCACTATATGTAATTTTACGTGAAAATATATGATGATACTCCGGAGTTTCTATTGACAAGCTATATCATGTCACGCTATCAGAGCGCCCTGGTTTAATTAACATCGTCGCGCTCTCATATCTTACGTTCATAGGCGCTGAAAATGATAACAATGTGTGGACAGCCCTCTATTCTCAGGAGATGAAAAATATTTCCGATTATACGTTATCGTTTTCAAACATTGGCATATGTCAGGGTTTCTTGCACAAACTAATAAATGTACTTTAAGACAATTATCTTTATTTAAATTAAAATTACTTTTTCTTCAAACCGATGACAAAAAGATGCCTTAGATTAATTCTTCTAAAGAAAAGTAAAGAACGTAATACGAAAATTTATATAAAAATATTTATATAAAATTATATAAAATTATATAAAATATTTATATAAAATATTTATATAAAATTTATATAAATATAAAAATATTTTTAAAAATATATGAAACAAATAATCAATGACACTTTTGCAAATTAACAGAAAAACAGATTTCATGCGTGTCCTTTTTTATTAATATAATTTAAACAGAAGAAATGATTAAAGAATATTATAAAAAAGCTTGAGTAAATAGTAAAAACTTTTCAAATCAAATAATTTGTAAATATTTTTCATTTTTATAAAAACAATGAATAATTATTAAAACATTCTCTTTGTATCTTCTTTTATGCTATCAAGATAAACTTTATTATCTACTATACCAAAAGCAAAAAAGGATCTAAAAATCGTACTGATTTAATACTTTTTTCCACGCAACAGCAAATTTTTCATAAATGACAACTGTTCGATGGCGCATTATTTATTTTGTCAGATATCCAGCAATTTTTTTAGAAACTAGAATTCGCCAGCAATATGGCGGTTCTCTCTCTATGTTCCAGATCGCTGTGGCTAAAGGGGCTCTAGCTTGGTACAAGGGATCAACATGAGCTTAACGGCAGGCGCCAATATACCTACCTACCCCCCGCATACCAGGCCGTTCAAGCTGTGGTATTAAACGGAGCATGCGTGAGGTCCACGGTGGTTGGTCACGTGTACGCCTTCAGCTTTCCTTTTGTAAGCACGTAGATTCTTAGGGATTTTAAGAAAACGATACTCATCCGCCACAATCGTATCTGCTAATGATATTATTAAAGAGTTATAACTACAAAATGAATTTTATTTAATTAATTCCTCCAAAGGGATGTAACGCGATTCTGCCTAATGTTTGAAGAAATTGTCGTTTGTACCGGTGCAAAAAATGTCATTTTTAATAATTGCAATGGTTACCCAGGAATTCGAAGAAAAACTTATCCGTTATAATCGGGTGGAGAGCTTTTATTGATTCCTCTTAAGACGGTGGCTCCGGGAGATAAAAGCAAGCAAATAAAATACGAACTATTTAAAATACTTGGTATGATGTAAAATTTAATAGTTAAACATCTTGATATAAGCGGTAAAATTAAAGACAAAATGCAAATTGGAAATTATTATTTTAACGATGTAGCATTATGGCTGGATCGCCGATCTGTCCCTCGTATCGTCGAACATATTTTAATGAACGTATTCCAATTCCGATTAATTACAGTCCGGTATCGTCATTCGAAAATGCGTTTTCCCCAATTTCCAGAAATGAGACTTGTTCAAAAAGCTGTTAACGTGTGGGATAAACGAGAGTATTTTGGTCTTTTCGAGTGCGATGTCAACTGATGTGTAAGAGGATCAACGTCTGAGCTTTTATCCTTTCGAGTATCCTACAAACTTTAATTAAAAACCAGAGAAGGAAAGCGTATAAAATATACGTCTGCCATCTTCGTTCGTCACGCGGTGTTTCATAAAGCGGAAATGGACATAGAACAACGCACACGTATGATTTTTAATAATATTTTCATTGCGGTGTGGATTTTACGTAAGCTAATGAAATTAATAAAAGAAATATTAACTTTTAAAATTGAAGCGATCTTTATAACGCATATTTTGATATTTATCGATAATACAATGTTTTTCCATAAAATTTATTAGCGTTATAGAAATTTTAATAAAGAATAATTTTAATAAATTGTGTATTAAAAGCCAATATATAAAATCTAACATAAAACGTTTTGTCAGCTTAATTAATCTTATTTGCGTCTTTTTATAAAAAAAAATTATCATAACTATATTTAAATATTATGAAAAAAAGTTACCATCTTATTTTTCAAAAGTCGTCTCGTTTCTTTCAATTTGCCAAACATCACATGTATATTAATTTAACTGATAACTTCGCGAAGCTTCGTTTCTCATTTTTGCGGAATTAAATTTAGTCGAAGAGCGTCGAAAAAAGAATCGCGAGAAAATCGTAGGAAAATTGCGGGAGAGATATGCGAATATTTCCGTGAATCTCTTTCGATCCTTGGGCTCTAGGCTGTGCTGTAGCATTGTATAAAGCGCAAGCCTCGTCCTGTAGTAGGAGTCCTCCCTGCTCCTCCTCACCGCACTATTGACGGGAGTTTTAATAAAAGTACCCCCACCACAGGAAAGCGCGCTAAACGTCGCAGTAGAAGGACCTGGTAAGCGCGCGGAGCCAAGAAGATATTGGGTAAAGCAAAGATCGTAAGGACACTTAGAGACATCGGGGCCAGGCAGAAATTTTGGCCGAGAAAAATTCAGTCCAGCCCGAGAGTTGAAATAAAAAATAATTGCGATAAAACCGCAACCGATTAGATGAATATTTCATCGAATTTTAATCGTATCTTCAGAAAAATCATTGAACTAAAAGAGCCATCAATAATGATATGCCATGAATTGCAAATTTGATCTATAAATCTCGTTTTTTACTTGAGTAATTTTTCTTTGTAATTATACATTATTAATTTCTAATAAAAGAAAGAATGAATAAATAGGTAAATAAAAAAAAACCTAGTAGATTTTCGATATTTTAAAATTGCAATATTCATAAAGTATGAAAAAAAATTAAAAAAGAATTTTATTTCACATCACATAAATAAAATTTTAGTTAAATGTGGCAACTACAATTTTTCCATTAAAAAAGAAATTCTCCCAAATTTTATAAAAAAAAAAAATTTGTAACATATGCATAATATTTCTTAGTGTATGAGATAATATAAATACCGATAAATTCAGTGAACATTTTAGTTTAATATAAGGATTATAAATTATATCGGTCTCTTTTTTCTTTGCATTATAAAATGTACTTATCACATTTATTGATATAATGATAAATTGACTTGTGTCATATATATTACTAAAAAAAAAAATCTTGTAATTTTTTAATATATGACATGACTGTTTAATATAAATCTTGTGCACACAGCTGTTTTGTCTACCATATATCGATGGAATAATTATACGAACAGATTCATCTCGATCGGAACTAGCTAACAGTCACACAAAATTAAGAATATTGTGTGTGTGTGTGTGTGTGTGTGTGTGTGTGTATGTGTGTGTGTATTTATGTCCGTAAGCGGCAATGGGTCGATCAATTGCCAGAAAAGCTTTTTAAATTGTCACAAATGTTCAGGAAAATCATCGAAACTTTTTATTTTATATGTGTGTGTGTGTGTGTGTGTGTGTGTGTGTGTGTGTGTGTGTGTGTGTGTGTGTGTGTATGTGTGTTATATACGCATTTATATATATATAAAATAAAAATTTTCGATGATTTTCCTGCACATTTGTGACAATTTAAAAAGCTTTCCCGGCAATTGATCGGCCAATTGCCACTTATGGGAATAAATACACATATAACAAGCGGGTGTTTTCACATGTGGACGCATACGACTGCTCAACGATTTGAAAACGCAAATAGGAGTAACAGTAGGATTAAAACAGTTTGTGGTCAAACACAGAGAGGCTTCCTACATGAATGGTAGTAATGGCGGATCACTCGTGCGAAGAGCGCACCATACCTATTGTATAGAATCCGTGAGAGTAGGATTTATTTCTATGGGTTCGACGATGCGTTATAACAGTCGGTGTGCTCTGTCTCTCCTCAGGAAGGAAAGGGTAACGTCTCTAATGTCTATGATGTATGCTAGCCACACATCTATAAATCACATTCCATTAACAACACGTTATTCGGCCACACAAACTTTCTTTCAACGAATTTATCTATATATCATGCCTATTAGGCTAGACACAAAAGCAGAAAAATATCTAATGAAATGATTTTAATTTAAATAAATCAAAGGATTCTACAAAATTCTAATGTAAAATAAAACTCGTTGTGTCTATTATCTATCTTATAGAGAGATATAATCGTATAGAGGAAAGAATTAATACACAAGTATTTATTTATAGGAATATCAATGTTGCATAAGCATCTGTGAATAAAAAAAAAAAAAATTAAGAATTTGTTAGATTATATCACCTAAAAAAACTTAAAATACTTTATTTGTTGGTAAATATTATGTTGTTAAAAATTTTATATATTTTAATATATATTAGTTTAAGTATAAAATATGAAGATTACATTATATCTGTGTACATATTGTGATAATTAAAATAATCACCATGTCTACATCTACATCGTTTAAATAGAAGAATATTAAAAATGCATTTAAATAATAAAATGGTAAGAAACGCGCACGGAACGCATCGAGAAGAGTAACATTTACAAAATTACATATGTACTGTTCTTCTTAACTGTACGCTCGACTCACTCATTTAGCGTGTAACGATGTTTGTTTCAAGATTAATCTTGCCTCGGTCGGAGATGCATGACGGAAACACGAGCACGTGCATTCGGACGTACGATTTGACGTACCAGGCCGGTACTACAGCTAATCGATAGTAATGTCAATATTAAAACTGTGTAATAGCGCGTTAGTATTGCGAGGGTAATCGTCGCGACTTGTCAGCTGTGTCCACACGGTGCTTTACAGATTCCTAATGTCCCGTTCGAAGAGCTACGGGCAATTGATTTATTGACCTGCCGAGATATTACCGCATGACTTATCGCATCCGCAATTTCGTTACGGGACAGTTAACGTACGATAGCATTTTCAAGGTCCGTTTTTTTTTTACGCGCTGATAAAAGAAAGGTGCGCAAGGTTGATTCTCACATGTGATCGATATGTAATTACATTCTCATATGTATCTAAATATATCTCTTCGGCTATTTTTTTTTCTTCGTCTTTTTATTATTAAAGTAATTTGGATTTACTAAAAAGTACGCGAAACTGTAGGGTAAAATAAAATTAAAGGTAAAATAAAACCGCAATAAAAGAATATTAAAATTGTATATACTTTTTTAATTGATTATAAATATTGGTATCACATTTTATAAGGCTTGATTCTTCCTTGTTAATTCATAGAGAAAATAACATAGATTTTTGTAACTTAGTTTCAAAATAAAAAATACGAAATAATTTGTAAAAATTTGTAAAATTTTATCTTCAACTGTTGGAATGTCCTTTTCTTCGTTCCAAAAAAATTATTTGCTTCATGGAACGTGCATTTCTCTCGTGCGCTCTCTCTCTTTCTCTCTCTCTCTCTCTCTCTCTCTCTCTCTCTCTCTCTCTCTCTCTCTCTCTCCAATTTTGAGCTTTAAATGATTATGACTCAATAACATTACTCGATTTCTATATAGTGTCCGATTGCTTCTGCAAACGTCACGTGGACCGTGATTACAACTCTACGTTATTACAACTCTGTAATGAAACACCTTCGATCCGAAAATATATCCTCTATCGATCGCATGCATATGCATGCAGGACGCGTGGTGGGTGGACGGACGGTTGAGCACCCTTATCAAATATTCTCAATGCGCATGTCAGCTGATCGGGGGTGGAATATCAAAGGCGCCGTGGGCGGGGCTGCGAGGACTCGCATGGCTTCGCCGTCGCGAGGAGCCTCTTTTACTGTTCTTCGCGAACAATAACCTTTAACCTTATCTTACTTAAACGCCAGCTTGGCCCGAACTTCCGAATACAGATAAAGTTCATTCAATGTTAATGTTTCACGTAAATTAAGTGTCCTGTATCAGAGATAACATTTATTCATGGCCTCGCCTACGATTCTACGCTTCTATCAAAAAGCGTGCCTTCGTCAGGTTCTTCCTCACGTTCCAAGATATATTTCTTCCCTCATCCAGGAAATGCGGTATTTTATTTTATTGGTTTGTTAGGTGTTTTACTCAGATGTTATTATAGCAATATATATTTCGGGTAAGTGCTTGAGCACCGTTGCTTTAATATCTGTCCTTAAAGTGTTACTTAAGAAAATTAGAATCGGAAATATACAAATATTAATAATAATAGATATACTACATCAATTTTGATAACATTTAATAATTCAAATTGGGGGTATTAATTAATTTTAATAAGACATTTGCTTTTATATTCATTGTATATTAGCACAAGACATTTTAATTGGTAATAAATTAAAATAGGCTATCAGAACAAAAAACAGATTGCTTATGATTACCAAAATTTTGCTTTTTTTAAACATTTTCTTCAAAGAATTTCTATATTAGAGTTTCATCTTATTGTAAGTAAAAAGTAATTATAAAAGTAAGATTAAAGGTAATTATTTAACTTATTGTACTTATAAGAAAAAAATTGATTTAATATATTATGATATTAATAACTAATAAATATTACTATTATAATATTAATTTTTATACGATTTAGATATCTTAATTAGTCTTTTTATAAAAATATATTATAAATAGTTGTTACAATTTATAATTTTCTTTCTCGCAACTCACAACGAGGAACTATGATTAATTGAAATAAGAAAATCAATCAAAATCATTAACAACATAATTATATTCTTATATATTTCATAATATCTAGATGACATATTTATTTGTGATATTTTTGTGCTATTATTTTTCACACAGCCCTTCTTCTTGAGTAAAAAGCTTTCACGAAAAATAGCAGCATTTTGTATTCTCTTGCAAATGAGTTCTTTGTAGAGTTCTTTGTATAATATTTCTTTTGATACCCAAAGTCGTTTGGGTTATTTCGTTTGAGACCCAAAGTCTTTCACTTGCGAATCCTTTGTGTTAATTGTTATTATTAATATATTTGTCGCGTACAAAGCCTTCTATTTATAATTTCATATTTTCAAATAAATGTCTGTAATAATTTACACAACAAATTATTAATAATTCCATCTTTTTATTAATCGAATGAATATTTTCTGCTATTTAATTTTTATCTCGGAACAAGTTATTTTTGCATGACATCACGATGTTTGTTTTCGTTTGACGCTTTTGAAATTGCAGCTTGCTCCTTTTTCTACGGTGCATTGCATCACAATGCAGCGATATCGCTACGAGTTTCCGCCCTGCGTCTATACACTGGAGGAACAAAACGATGGGCAGGGATGAGAAAAAGGAAGGGCGAAACGCGAACCCTACGCTAGCATAATGCGATTATGCTATAAAGAGAGAAAGAGAGATGGAGAGAATAGGGAGAATTAAATATGACTTAAAAAAGCATTAAACTAATTCTCACGCGTACTTCTTAACTAGTTTGTGTGTTCAAAACTCTTTAATTTATATTAAATATTTATGTATCAGCTGATGCTCAAGTAATTCAAAAGTAGATCACTTTTAAGCATAGATACATAAAATCTGGAAGGCTCAGATAATCCTTCTCAATTAGTAATGCTAAAGTTCTTGTTAATACCTAGTGAAGTTCAAATTAGTATCGATTCGAACTATTTATATTTTGAAATTTATCGTTTTAAACACTTTCATTTAAAAGTTTCATGATCAATTTTGTTTAATATAATTTTATTTTCTTAAATCTGAACTTGTTTTTACATTAGTGTTTTCATAATTTAATAAAGATATATTAATTTAATTTATTTTAATTTAATTAACTAATATAGCTGTATTATAAAGATTGAAAAAATAGAACTAAAAGATACTTTAATTCATTAATTTTCCTCAACTAATAAATTTACAATTAACATCTCAATTATCATTTCACAGAAAAAAAATAATTTAAATGGTTGCATGTTTTTACTTGACAAAATTATTAATTTGCAAATTTTCGTTTTTGTTTGAGTGTTAACAATGCTAATATTGTTCCTCTTCAAACTAAACAATACTATTACATTTCTACAAAATAAAATTAACTAATTTTGATTAGCAGTTCCTTGTACATATTTACGCATAATTATAAATACAGTGAAACCTATAATATGAATTAACAATCGTAACATAAAATCATATAAATTACAATCACAATGACGGAAAAATAAAATCAATTAGGAAAACTAATAACTACGATTCATTTTAGGAATTATTCTTTTTAATCTTCGTACTTTTATAAATCTAATTCAAGGCTTGTAAAAAAAATTTAGTACTAAGTAAAACTTTAATACTAAAATTTGCTACTAAATTATAACCATTGCAATAATAATAATAATAATAATAATAATAATAATAATAATAATAATAATAATAATAATAATAATAATAATGAGACTCGGACATCCGCTTTAAAGCGTTTTGCCACCATATCGATGAGACATAAGCGTGCGGAAGACACGTGCAATACGTGTATCCGTCGGCTTTGCCACGGATCGCGTCTGTTTAATGCGCTCTCTCGCCCTAACAAGATTGACCTCCCACGAACCGCGTCCGTGCATCGAGGGGGGTTTTTCGCCAGCGATTAATCCGCGCGGTGACTTTTCGTTTCTATCGAGAGACAGAGAGAGAGAGAGAGAGAGAGAGAGAGAGAGAGAGAGAGAGAGAGAGAGAGAGAGAGGGGGGAGAGAAGGGCGAAAGCGAGAAGCCGGAGAGACGAGGGGTCCAGCTGTCGACGGGGCACCGGCTGCGCGTACAATATCGCCGTGGCTTTTGGGGGATCCAAGATGACGGCTCTTCCGTCTCGCGCGTTATGCGACGAGGGGTTACTGCCGTTACGACGGTGGCGGTGGCGTCAGCTTGCGCGCAGAAGAAACGGCTGACCCCATATCCCGCGGACGACCGTCACCGAGGAGACGACGACGCCGCCGGCGGTGGCGGCGGCCGACTCGGGGAAAAAGTCGACCCTCGCGAATTTATTGCGGGAGTAACGGTTCGCTTGAAGATTTGACGGCCGGGGAGAAGGGGGCCGACGGCGATACCTTCATCCCGCCGGGTGACCGGCTTCTAATTAATTCTAATTAATTATATATTATTCTTTTGTCATGACAATATAGTTGCAGTTTTGTCACGGGTCTACGGAACAAGGAAATCAGGAGAAAAATCGCTGAAAATAAATAATTATTTTATAAGTCATTTTATATGTGGGTGAAATAAATCGAACGCTGCATCAGTTCCGTTATTTTTGACTACGCTAGATTGTATCTTTTTTTGATTATCCAAAAGTGATTTCTTTACAAAAAAAAAAAGGATTAGTCTTAAATCAAGAAAAATATTATATAAAATATATTCTCAGATATAAACAAGAATATTATAATTTGAGATGATATTTTTCGCAATATATTCCCTGTGGGAGGAATAATAAAAGCGATTTTAATCAAGATATTTGACTATCGAATTGCTATAAAACCGCTACGTTGTAAATTTGTTAAAAATAGTACACGTGGTTGGTAATAATAAAAAATTATTGGAATTCATTTCACATGTAGAAACTTGACAATCAAGATACTGCTTGCCGAGGAATTGGCTATTTGTTTATTAACACATACTCAGTATATATCAATATATTGTTTATTATAATCTTCTTACAAATTTGAATCTTAATTGAATTTGTATTGAGCAAGTACTACTTTTGTTTAACTCAAGATCAAAAATTTTTTATATGAAGATTGTAATATTCTTGCTTATATAAGAAAATATTTATACTTGCATCAATATTAAAATTTTCCTAAGAAGATTATAATTATATTATATATTCTTGTTTATATATATAAAATATATAGTCTTGATTTAAGACTAGTTTTTTTTTGCTCAAGTCCTTCCTCAAGTTGTCTTCCGTGATATAACCACGTAAAAGAAAAAAAAAATTTGACGAGAAAAGCACACTTTGATAACAGCTTCTTTGGAAATATAAAATAATCGCAATTTTTAATAGTCATCTTTTTCAATCTAATAAGTCAAGTAATCTGTTAAACATTCGATATATAAAACAGAATGCGTGATTATATATTATTAGATAAATTCACCTAGACTAACAAGTTTGGAATCGGGAGACAATTAATCCGGCGTCGTTGTGTAATCTCACGTTATTTTATTTTAATTAATTTACGAATCTTCCAGGCTAAGATTTACATAAAAGATGAATAATCGGTACGACGCTTGCGCATATAATATACATCTGTAATGCCGAGAAAAATATATTGCACGTACTTTACATCTTCAACATCTTTACAATGTACAAAGTGCGCGAGCGCTGCACGAATGCCGCTCGCAAGGGGGTGTCGGGGAGGGGGGGAGGGGGGAAACGCAGGTCGCGGTAGAGATCCTCGCTTCGCTATCCGCCTCGCAAATCGTGATTTATCGAAACGGCCGGAACGAATCTCAGCCTAATCCATCACCACGACTTTCTCTCCCCGTGGAGAAAATCTTCGGTACGGTCACTTCTATGGGCCAGCCCGTTGTTCGCACGACACGTGTCGACACTTTCCGACCGCTCTTCCGCGATAAATGCACGAAACACATATAAAAAAATGCTCGAAATCTGAAATCGTGTAACAAATATTACCTGAATTTCAGATGAAAAATGATTCGATACAGAAGGAAAAGAAGCTAATACAAGAGAGCAGTGAGGCGCAATAGAAATATTGTTACTGTGCGAAAATTCGTGTTGAAATCAAAATTGTTTAGATACGAAATATTTCACGTCCTTTGCTTGCAAAGTGTAAATCTAAAGAGGTAAAAAGACAATAGAATGATATGTCATGAAAATATTTTTTCATAATAGCAATCATTCTTAATTTATAAGAAATAATTGTATCGATTATCAAGATCATAAAATTTCAGAAAAAAAAACAATTGCAATTTTTATCTGTTTGTAAACATCTTTTTCTAAGAAAAAAAATTTATATTTATAATTATTTGCGAGCACAATTAAACAATATACAGCATATGTGTGCTAATATTTTATCATATAACAACCATAGCAATTTCGATTTCAGAAAATTTTTGTTACATGTTAAATAAAAAATCTGGGATGCTAACACACACACACATATATATATATATATATGCAAATAGCAAAAATCTCACTTGTATTGCTTTTTTTAATTCTAAAATTCACGTGCAAAGAGAAGACTCACGCGCCCCGCTTTCGATTGATCGCGGAACGAACGGCGACAAATTTACACGAACGCATTAACGGCGGGGTGTCGTTACAGGTGGCAATAGGGGTGGCCCTGCGAATGGAAGGAAGTGATTTATAAGAGTACACCGAATTTCGATCGTTGCACGTGTGCTAAACCTCTCGTTTTAGCGAGCGCGTCGCGCCTATCTTTTGTTTTTTTTGTTTTTTTTGCAATTAATTTTTGCAATTCCATCTCGCAATTCATGGTCTCCAAAATTAGTGTCGGCGTGTCGCCATCGAGAAAAATTATTATCTCGATACATTTGTACACGAGGGAGACAGAGAGAAAAAGAGATGGAGACACAGTGTTAGGGAATTCTATTTTGAGATCATGCGGTGTAGCGTGATTGGACGAAAGATGGAAAATATTTCGAAAAATAATTAATTGTTAACATCAAATACGTTAATATTGAAAATCATGTGAAAAATATGCTTGAAGCTGAAATGTACATTTGCAATAAAATATACACAATACATTATTGTTTTTAAATATATATAAATATTCCAGAAAAATTATTCAGCAAATAAAAGTAAAATTGATATAAATTGACTTGATAAGGTTTGTTCCCAAATTGTAGTCGTTTCTATCGTAATAAATCTCGTAATAAATCTTGTCTTTAAAAAAATACAAAAAGATCAATGATAGATCGATCAACCTTATTCGAATGAGATAGAGATTTTTGAATAAAAAGTCAGCTGAATAATTTTTGTTGTACAAAAACTATATAATTCGCAAGCAAGCTCAAGTAAAAAAAAATATGTAAATTATTTGTATTACATTTACACTGAATTTATCTCTGAAATTATGTTTGCATATACAAGAAATATTCTATATAAAAACAATCAATTTAAAGTCATCAGTTTAGATTGTTTAGAATTTTTGTTAATAAACACTAATCGATAAAAAAAATATATATATAATAAAAAATATATATTTGTAAATTTATATATTTTATAATTAGTTTAAAAAAAATATTAAATATTTTTGTTACTTACATTAGTCAACAAGACTTATTTAACATAGATAACATTTTTTTTTTATTGTGCTGAATATATTATTAAAAAAGTTCAAATTCAACACATTTTTCAAGAAATTAATTAATTTTTTAATTTGTAAAAGTAATCAACATCGAACCATTGTTTTTCTTCCACACAATTCACATTTTTCTTTTTAGTTAGCATAGTAAAACATTTTCACTTTCCAGCTTCAAAGTCTAATGCATTGTTACCATTATAATGTATATCTGTACACAAACGTGGTAATAAATCTAACAGTTATCAATCATAAGAGAGAATCAAGAAAATAAAATCTATATTGAGATAAGTAATATACATAGTTTTTAGAAGTCAGTCTTGATTCTGAAGTTCTAGTGAAAGATTAAGTAGTATAGGAATAAAATAATTGTAAATTCTATATTTTTATATTATTTCCATTAATTTATATATTGGCTTATGTTTTAATATGTTCTTTGAAAATTATGATATGTAATGGCATATACAACTTTCTATTATTATTTTTATATTCACCATGTGCAAATTAGTTAAGGACATCCTATTTTTTCATTCATGATATAAAAAAAAGTTTAAATTCGTTGACTAATGTTATTTCTGTGATATTGTATTATTTAAATTGATTAATTTTTTTATAAAATTTTCTTAGTATACAAAAAATATAATTAATAATGATAAATAATAAAGTGCTGTGCCTTGCAATATTAATGCTTAATTATTTACATATTTTCCAAAGTAAGAGGTAGTCTTACATCCAATCTCAATACGTTATTCTTGTCAATTTTAGAAAATTGTGTGAAAAAAATGATGTATTAATTTTTCCATATTACATATTAAAGTTATTTTTTTTAATACTAATTTCAAAGTAATATCTTTGTCTGTGATAAAAGCGTACAACGTTCGTAAATCAGACTACGTAAAAATTATGTAAGAATAACAAGATCTCTCTTGTTGAAGAAAACTCAATACACACTGTTATAAATATTTGTAACATTGTCAAACTGCAATGATTTTATCTACTTTAACAATTATATAGATGCTGTAAATATATTATGAAAATATATCAAGTCATGAAATCTTGAAAAACGATATCAATCTGAATAACTCACCATTCATCGTGGTACGAGAGAAAAATAATGTCACACGTTGAACGATGAGTTTGTTACTCCGTCATCATCGCATTAAACCTTCACACATTTAAAGCGCATGCTTAACATCCGATAAGTAATCCGATAAGTAATTAAATGAGTGGAGGTAAAAGGGGAATTAAACGGAGCTAGTTTTTGGTAAGAGTTTTTGTTTGGAAATTAGTTCCCGATGCTGCTCGTGATACTCCTGAAAGCATGGCACGATACACAAATTGGTCTGGCATTCGGGACAATGATACTTGGTTTTCCTACGAAGTATCCTGCCATGGGCATCTATCGTATTCCAACAATGATTGCAACCTAAGGCAGGACCCTGACGCAACACTGGACAATGGCCTAATCGTTGATCTCCCGTGCTCTCACGAAACTCTCTGCTACTGCTCGTCTAATAAATAGATATTATATTTATTTAGTTTCCTTTGACTTAACTTAAGAGAAACTTTAGTGGATATTAACGGTTTGCTATTTTACATATAATGCACAAATTAAAGTTTCAATCATGGTAAATCCAATTTTTATTTTCAATTCTTATATATATATATATATATATATATATGTGTGTGTGTTATAAATTTAAATCACATTAATAGCAAAGCTCATAAGTGAGATGAACTTCCGGTAACTAAATGCTTTTGCGATAATTTTTTTTATTAAAATGTTTATTTAATTGATCTTAATCGTATGTACATATCACATTTGATATTTACCTGTGGTGATGAGGAAGTCCGTCGCAATTCTGTCGTTTTCACTCTCAGTCCACCAGAAGTACCGCCACCGCCGCCACCGATTTCCAAATCGGAGGTAGCCGAAGTCAAGGTTTCCTCACCGAACTCTTCCTCTGTCTTAAGAACAGGCGCCGGTTCGATCACTATCGAAGGACTTGTGGTCCTACCCGGCAGCTCCGGATGCGAATGCTGTCGGTGCATCCAATAAGTCCCAGACGTACTTGGTTGCTGGGTAGACAACAGCGGATGCGAGTGCTGCTTCGTGAGGTAGGACGGCTGGGGCACCGTTAACAAATTGGACGATGTCGTCACCGCCAGCAGATTCGACTGGCTGACCAGCATGGTGTGCGGTGGTGGCGATATACGCGATTCCTCGAAACTCCTCGACGTTCGGGGAAGATTTAGCGTCGGTGTGGCGAGATGAACGGAGGTAGAGACAATGTGCGGCGAAAGACTCGTTTCGCCATCCGGCGACAGGTGACTCGGTTCCTTCTTCACTCGCGGCTGTCTCATCAGCAGTCGAGGTCGAGTCCTCTTCGCTCCTGCTTGCGTCTGCTTGCTATGAGGAACTACAAAATAATAAAATAGACTTTATTTAGTCATGAAAAAGTCAATTCGTTATTAATATTTGCGCTCGGTAAATGCAAGGAAATCTTGGATTTACAACAGACTGATATTTCGTGGTAAAGATAAATTACTATATTCTAATATTAAACATTCTTCAATACCGAAAAAATACACCAAAAAAATTGGTAGTTGTATGTCAAGCCATTATTCTTTATAGTTTAGGGTAATGTTACGAAAATAATCATAATGACTATTGTGCTATAATCACTATAATCATTTTCTCTTTAGATAATTATCTTCGCAGAGAACTAAATGATTGATAATCATGACGACAATCACATAATATAAAATCAATTGCTCGTGTGAGCAATAAAGAAAAAAAAGGTTGTAAAACATTATAAAGAAGTACTCCCATTCTGTTGCAAATTGTTAGAATAATTTTTATTCCTTCTGAATTATTTTTTTTAATTGTTTATATAAGGGGTATAAATGCTTCTTAACAGTGCAATTAACAGCTAATTTTACTATATATTAAAAACTAATTTCTAGTTAAGTTAAATCATCCAAATGTGCATTTTTCGGTTTTCGCACAAAGCTTTGTCCTCACTCCGCTATGTAACTCAAAATTTATAGAAACAAAAGATAAAACATACAATTGCAAAATATCTTTTAAATTATTTTAAGCAATCGCATCTTTTTGTGCTCAATACATGCATTACTTTATTGTTCCGATAATTCAGTTATTAAATATGTAATAAAATATAACAAAAAAACTTGCTAAATTAGGAACATGAATCTTCCTAAAGTTCTACATTTATTTTACAATCAATGTTAAAAAATCATATTTGTTTTTATTTCAAGTACCTATTATAATATTTTACATGCTGGAGAAAATTAGATTAATAGTTATTACAAGTAAACATAACAGAAAAATGGATATCATAGATAAATAATGTACATATATTCATCAGTTATTTATATACTTGCACTTTCTCTAAAACTGACCATATCTCACATTAAATTTACATTTTACTATGAAATGATAAAACTATTTTCACGAGGTTTGATTTGGTTTGGGATATTTAATACATTGAATATATGATTGTATTTTTGTTTGTATCGTTCAACATACACATTTTCAATTATTTTTCGTACATTATTCAATGTACATTTTCAAAAGCAAATAGCTAAATACCATTCGTAAATACCTGGAAAAAATAATAATATTAAGAATAATACTTTATTATAATACGTAATAAAATATATCTCAATTTCTTGTATACAATATAAAATTGAATAAACTTCCAGGTATAGAAGCAAACATAAAAAAAAATTTATAATGCTTTTAATATATTTATCAACATAGCAACAATATATATATATATTATATATTTAATTGTAATACATGTATTGATAAATTATCTCCGTGTGTGCATAATTAGTCTCATATGATTCTCCGATGATCTGTACTAACACACGTGTGCAAATGCAGATAACTCAATTTATTATAATTATATGCTTCGTAATTTACTATTTACAAATGTTATACGTTGACTACGATGTTCAGTCAATAATAAACAGCAAAATTCATATTACTTCCAACATCACATTAGGTAAATAGTAAGCAGTAATAAGTTTTACTTATAATCTTAATAAAGTAATAGCATTAAATGGTAAAAATCACATCAATGGCTTGTCAATAGTAACAATGGCATCTCACAATGTACAAAAATCTAGAACACAGAACAAAAATCTAGCACTTAATTCGTAATTTGTAGTAGTGAATAAAAAATTTATCATAATGTGTGTATTTTGGATATAGTAACAGTTAATATAAAAAAAGTATATGAATACATAAAGTTTTGAAAAAATAGAAGAATTTAACGAATAAATATCCTAGAAATGTTGAAAGAAATCGAATATTAAAAATGAAATTAATATTACTGCCAAATATATCAAAGAGAAAAATAAACAGTAACAGTATCAAATATAACGCGAACTTTGTTATTAATTATAAACTGAACCTCGTATTCATAACTGATGCAATGGCATCATATGGTTTCATTACTACCAATACTGTAACATTCTAATTATCAAAGCAATGAAATTCGTTTCTACTGATACTGAAATCTTCATTCTAATTATAACGTGTAATGTCTGACAACACATAATCAAAAGTTAAAAATTACAGATAATCTGTTATAAATATCAGAAGTTACTAACATCATGTTGTCTAAATCTGCTCATTTATCACATAATAGACATTTAGTTTATAAATTGCGTATCAATAGAGAAAAATGGAGAAAAGATACATTTTATAAAAAAATATTTAGTTCAAAACAATATCAATGTATAGGATATATCAAAGCTATAACTCTTTTATATTTTAGATGATCTAAAAGATTTCTAATTTTTTTAGCAAAAAAATTTTATAAAAATATTACAATATAAAATTAAATTCAAACTTGTACATTTAAATTTCAAAATATACAATTATAATTATTATATATTATACATAATTACAATATAATTAAAATATAACGTATAAATTATGTTGTATAATTATAATGTAAAAAAACTCACGATTAATTACAGTAATTATTGCAATAACAATTTTTAACACAATTTTCGATAAAAATAAAAGTTCCAAATTTTTGAAATCGTCTAAAACGCAGGAATATCTGATAGATCCTATACAATATAAATTATATTTCAGTTTCAAAATATTTTTCAAAATTCAAATATAATAATATGAGTATAATAATATGAGTAAAATCGATAAGTATGTATAATCAGGCAGAAAGATATCTAAAAATTGAAACGTTCAATTCTTCAATGCCTTGCTTTTAACACCTCATTATTGACACAGGTAGTCACGATAGGTTCACTTGTACACAAGGAGCAGGAGAGGAAAGAAAGGAGGCGAGAAAAGTATATAATACTTCTCAATCTCGTCTATACAAGTGACTTTCCGGATAGGATACAGTTCACATGGTGTTATAATTAACGCCATGCAGATTGATCGGCATCGTGGAACTCGGTAACGTATAGTCCGTATGCCTATCAATATAACCACTCAGCATCGTGTGGGGACTATGGCTGGTCAGCATAGTGTGCGTGCTATGTGTGTTGTGTGTGCTGTGCGGAGTCGTAGGCGGGCCCATGGGCGTCGGACTTTGCGAGTTCATGGGCTGCGCTGGAGGTGCCGGTGGCGGCGAGGAATTAACCTCCTGCTTAACGCGAGACTTGAGGCTGGGCCGATTGTTCGGATAGCCGCGCTTCTTGTACTCGAGCCAGAGCGTTCGGTTGTTCACGCCGAACATCCTGGCGGCTTTGCAAAACCCTATACCACCGTAGCGCACGGCGTCGAGCGCACGTATAAAGTTCTCGTCTGCCTGCGGATTAGTCGAGCGTTTCCTCTTAATCGCAGTCTGCGGGCTGGCGCAGGGGCTCTGGCAGTTACTGGGGCACTGCGTCGATGGCGAGGGGCCACTCGACGACGCGTGCTGCAACGTCCCGTGGGAGGAGTTCGGATAGTTCGTCAAGGCGCAACTGGAACCAGTCGTGCTGGTACCAGAGTACTGATCGCTGATGGTCGAGGATGCTGTTATTTCGGGCGTCGTAAACGCCGACGACGCTTGGATCGACAGATTCGTTTGACACGAGGACAGAGCGAAACGTGTCGGATGATATGTGTGCTCCATAATAGTCCATTGTAATCCTGTAGAACAGACCGATTGATCTTTGGTCAGAGCACAGGAATTATCAACCTGCTTTGCGTTCACGCCAAAGGTAAAACTAAATGATAAAGTCAGAGAAAAAGAGACGAAAGAGAGAAAGAGAGAAAGAGAGAGAAAGAGAGAGAGAGAGAGAGAGAGAGAGAGAGAGAGAGAGAGAGAGAGAGAGAGAGAGAGAGAGAGAGAGTATAATATGATTGTAATATTACGAAATATTATAAAATAAATGGTAAGCAAAAAAATCAATTTTTCATTTATATTCAGATTTACTTCAACTAAAAATTACGAAAATCTCTCGTTTTTCCTTGATACAAATAATTAACATATTTCTATATAAAATTTAATTTTATCAATATATTACAATAAATACAATTTTAATTTAAAAAATGTAAATTTTATACAATTATATTGCGCTATCAATAACATAACTATGAATAATAACAAATAATGTCATATATTGGCATATCTGTTCATATTAAACAAGGCATACATAAAATAAAATCTAATAAAAAAGTTTAATCTATATGTAGAAAAACAATACTAAGCTAAAAGTAAGCGAAAAGATGATATTAAAGATATTAAAAATAAAATCCTGTGAAGAGACGATATATGAGCGTATTAAGTATGGAGTTGCGGCATGGCACAGATACATTTTTAAGCACATCATTGTTTATACTAATACTGAAATACGTGTACGGCATTTGTTACACTTATATAGGACAGAGTAAGGCACACATACACACTCCATTAATGTCAAGGGCCCGATATACCGTCCCTCCAGAAATATAATATACTTGTGTGCTATGTATCTGTGTACCATGGTGATCTTTCTTTCATGAATGAGAAACAATTTTTTCTTTGCACATTCGCATTATTAGAATTTCAATTCCTAAAATTTCGCTCTATTTTCATGTCAAACGTCTGTTGATTCTCCTTGTGCAATACATTTAAACGCATCTGTGCCAGCATATAATGTGTGTAACTTTCGCTTATCGACATGCAGTTTAAATACCCACGACAGTCAGTATGCATAATTCAAACAACAATTGTCGGAGAGATTTGCCTTAAAGGGGAGGTGTCATGCACTTTACTGATGCATTCTGCATGAATTTATAATGCACAGTCTGAAAAACTATATTATTAAATCTATAATTATTTGCTAATTATTCGAGCATGACATTTCCCATTAAATAAAAAATTGTATCTTCTTTTATATTATTACGTTTATGCATGGATTATTTATGCTACATTAACTAGTCTGTTATAATCAGCAAAATATTTATCTAATTTATCTTTAGAAAAATAAAAAAATTATATATATATGTATATCTATATATATTTCGAAAAAACATAAAAATAGTAATATTTTTTTTATTCTTACTTTTAATGCATATATCAATATTATATACATATTATCATTAAATTAAACTTTGTTATGTTAAATTTTTTTAATATAATTTTATTTGGCTTATCATCATGTATAAATCATACAGACAATATACTAGTTTTGTGCTTTAAATATATTTGATATACATTAAAGCTTCTTTTATATACAATTCACCTTTATGGAATAAAACTGATAATATAAACAGGACATTCTAAACAGGCAAATGATATCATATAAAAATAAGATTTAAAAAAATCACGTAAAATATTTAAACAAACATCCCTATGAAAAAAATAGTAATTTCCATCTATACAATAAGGAGCAATTTCAATAGCCATGTACAAAATTATGCATGCAGCATATAAAAAAAAGTAATAATTAAAAGTAATATTATTTGCATTCTTTATACATTAATTCCTAAAATATATTGATATTTTTGGTGCATGTAATATAACGTGTATAGTTTATATTATGATAAATAGTGCTAACCCTGAATATATATAACTCTCTCCCCCAGATATTTGTGAAGATTTATAAAATTTATATTATGTGGAGATTTATATTAAACCAACATAAAGCATATCTATTGATATCTTACCTTGATGGGTGGCAGGTGGTTGCGAAGAAACAGAACTTTGTCCAATATTTCCTGCTGATTGTTGACTTACATCTTGAATAGAACCATCACTTTGGGCTGGTGTATTAGCAGAACTAGTTTCCATATTACTCATCTAAAATATCATGAGTTATTGAAATATTATCATAAGTATATGATTCATATATCATGATATATGATTCATATATCATGAGTTATTTTGTTTGCAATATCTCCTGTTAATGCCTGCAGTTTGTTTAAGAATTAAGTATAAAATTGCAATCAAATAATATAAAAATAGTTGTTTTTACTTACAATTGATATTTGATCTTCATCAATACTGCCTTGAGATTCTGTGCTAGTATTCACTGGCCGCCTCAAATTCTCTCCACTTTCTTGCGATACAATGAGAGGTTCAGGTTTGACAATATTAGTAGCCACTAATGTGATTTCATTAATTTCTTCTGGTTTGTCACCAGAACCAGATGTTGAGCCTGTAGAAGATTTCCTTAATCTTTTCCTACGAAATGAGGGGGACAATGGAGATGGACTTGGTGAACAGGATTCACCACGATCTCCTCCGCCTGTTTCACTGCTTCCACTTGGCCATTTGGTCAATGATGCTGTATGCATTTCTGCAAGTCCTTTAATCTTTAAGCTTTCTGCCGTCTGTCAAATGAATAATATATTATTTATCATGATCTTTCAAATATAATATAAACAATTAAATTTCTCCAACGAAATGTTTTATTTTACCTTTATAATAGATGGCAATTGATCTTGAGATATGTTCACCTCCCCATAATACATAAAATCCACCATAATTTTAAGATCGGAAAACTTGATATCTTTGAGTATAACAATAGGATGCTGACAAGGATTCACTGTAAACAGTGACTGAAAATATGTACTGCATGCTGATAATACGACTTTGTGAGCCTGAATTTGTCTGCCTTCGGCAGCGAGAGTAACATCCACTAAAGTTTCATTGTTCAGCAAATTGGAAAAAACCGAAATAAAATTCGGTTGATGATTGTTCCACCGCAAACAGAACTGTTGCATAGACATTGTGGCGATGCAGGACAAATGCTTTATAATCTTTAACTGCAACATAAAAACGAAACATAGCTTATGTTATGCAAATACATGAATAACATAAATATCACAAATAATGCAACATGACAATACAAATGATCTTTCACAAGAAAATTGTCTCTGGATTTCACTTAATATGTAATTCATCAGAGATCAACTAGATAGTTTACTTTCTTCAAATTAAAAACAAGATATTTGAAATTGTGCATTATAAACTTATACAACATTCACAAGTCTTATTACGCAAAGTGATCTCATTGAATAAATGACAAAAGATCATTCTTCTCTGATCATCACAATTGCAGATAGACAATAAACAAAATTAAAGAAACAGCTCATGATGAGATGATACATATAACTATTCCACGGTTGATTCATCGAGAAAAGTTTCTCGGCAGAGGCAAAAACATGATGTGGGTGCGAAGTGTCACGCGAGACGACATGTTGCGCCGTCGAGGTACTACAAGCCTTGGCGATGCTGCCGATGTCGTTTGAGAAAACGACACAACAATAAACAATACAACGCTTGACAGATGCAGTTAGGAAGTGCTTCTCTTTCGCGCGTGATTGATGGCGAATAACGACGACGGTATTAATGATCGAATGATGATTGGCGATGACGCTGAGAGAGGAAAAAAGACACAAAGAAAAAAGGGAGCGAGGAGAGGAAGGAGTGCTCACTTCTGATCGCGATGCGTTTTGTTGTAGCGTCGTCGACGAAGGATCCACCGCATTCGCCGGTCTCGCTCAAGGGACGACGCACCTTGCCGCTGCCACCATGGACCCCGCGAAATTTTCCACAACAGACTGAGCGATGACGCTTGTGTAATTCACGAGTGACGTCATGGACGAGGGAGGAGGATTTACGCGACGACGACGCCGCGACCGCCGGGGGAGACGCGCGCGCGGACCTGAATTCCGCTACGCCGCGAGCGGATATCGCGACGGGCGTCACACACAGGCGCGTACAGAAACACGGGACACGCACGCACGCACGTACGCACGCACGCATGCACGACGCACGCAAATGAGCAGGCACGCACGTCACGCGGGAGGACTGCGTGCGATCGAAAAATTTCGCGAGATCTTATCAACGTGCGCCTCGCAAAATCCAACTTGATCAATATAGCGGCCGGCCGGCGCCGCCATCTGGCGAGCGATCCGCGCGAATGCGAACGCGCAGCGGTTTTTTGAAACCTGGTATGCATCCGGCGAGATTATTCTCGGCGTTACGTGAAATAGATTAGCTCAGATTAAAAATATTCGAGATAAGCATCATAAAGATTTAAGTAATTAAGTAATTAATAAAACACATCGCTCAAATGAAATTTTTATTATTTTTTTTTTTAAATTAAAAATAATAAAAATAAAACATCAAGGTTAGGAAATCGTCGTACATGGTAGAATAAAGTATGAAATAAAATAAATAATATCGATGTCTATGGATGTTATTTATATAAAAATAGTAATTTAGATTATTGAAGAGTCGATATTTTATTTTTTACCTTTATTAAATCATAATTATGGAAAATTCTTTCCATAATTAAAATAAACGTATGTGTTTTTAGCATAAATTTTACAAAAAAAATTCAACTTTTTAAATAATAATATATAGATAATATATAGATTAATGTTTTCGTTGTTAATATTAAATTCTCACATACATTTTTCAACAATTTTAAAACATTTGTTGTGTATTGTATTATCCAATTTATAATAATTAACATTATATTACCTACATTAAAAAGTTTATATAAATATTAGTTTATAAAATTTGCTTTATCTCTCTCTTGTATTTTAAGATTTATCTAATAAAATCGCTTATAAATTGGTCACAATATTCCAAAAAACGAAAGGAAAGATCGCAAGTTGTTCGCAGATAAATCTGCAAACATCTCGGAGTGACGTGAAAACAGAGGAGGGCGCGCGGCGAGAAAACAGCAGCGCCGCGGCGCCTTGATAAACCACATGCGTCGGACGACCGCGTTTCTCGACTCTCGATATACGGCCAATCTCCATGATATCGATATCCCTCCGCCGCGTTGTCGGCGAGCGCTGACGAAAGCGCTGCCGCGAACGTCAAACAGGTGTCGTCCCCACTCTTCGCGACGGTCCTAACCTCGGCGCGCTCGTTGCTCCGCTCCGCTCCGCACCGTTCCGCGCTGCGCCGCGCCGCGCGCTTCGTTCCGCGCGATGCCAGGCGTATCCTCCGTTTAGTGTGAGACGACGGACGTCGGAGATGCACACCCGCGAGCTTCCTCCTACATCCGCATCGCCACGCCGTTAACATTGGACCGCCGAGGGAAAAAGGTGCGTATCGATGGGACGAAACACGATCAGCGGAAAATCGACCAGTCGTCTCTCGCGACGAGAAAGAGAGAGAGAGAGAGAGAGAGAGAGAGAGAGAGAGAGAGAGAGAGAGAGGAGCGCGCGTTACCCGCGGCCGTCTCTCGCGCGCACATTGTATCTCGTTTCTCGCGATTGCTCTCGGCCGACTCTCGAGCTAGCGAACTCTAGTCGGCATCAGAGGCGTGTAACGATCGGTCGTCCCAGCCCAGCACGCACCGCGAACGTTCCGTCACGCAGGCATACTTTCGCGGCGGTCT
Organism: Pogonomyrmex barbatus; assembly: GCF_055798465.1. Lineage (NCBI taxonomy): Eukaryota > Metazoa > Arthropoda > Insecta > Hymenoptera > Formicidae > Pogonomyrmex > Pogonomyrmex barbatus. The sequence goes on along the minus strand of NW_028297117.1, from coordinate 2,903,281 downwards.
ACGCAACGGCGAGTCTCCGTGACGCGCGTCAGCGGAGTGTTACACGCGCTCGGGGAGTTCCCTTCTTGGTCGAGGAGTTACCGCGGAGATAATCGCGCTCCCCCGCGAGATAATTATTTATTTCGGAATTCTAATTTGAACAGTGACACGAGCAGCGGAACGCGAGTCCGGCGGCAATCGGAGTAATTGAGACTGATACGGCATACAGCTAATGAAATAGTGCCGCGTGAGACTCATTCCGGGAGGACATTCCAGATTTCCGCGAGCCGGAAAAGTTCATTCTTGGAGGAAGACGATACGACCGACGGGATCATCTTTTCTGTCATCCGTAAATCCGTATCAGCGCGGGATTCGGCCCGTCAGTTTAACATCTCTCCTCCTAAGATAATAGAGACCGAGCGCGAGTGCGAAGGAGAAGCGTGAGTATCCGCGATTCCACATACATCTCTGTGAAGAAAGTTCGTGGAAGCGCGCTGCCACGTCTCTCTAGGCGTCAAACGCGTGGCGCAAACACGGCCAGCGACGTCTACGTGTCGCTCCGCTCGCGTGCGAGTGTGCGTGCGGTGCGTGCGTGTGTGCACGCGGATTCCGCCGGCGTGACGTGGTGATCGTTAGCGGGCTCAACTCGGCTCAGCTCAGCTTGGCTCAGATTTTCTCGACCGGTTCGTCCGCGTTTTTTTTTTTTTCTCTCTCTTTCACGTCACGAGAAATTGCGTTCGACCGTTCGCGTCGAAAAGGGACACCCGGTCCCGGAGATGACACTTCGCGCGCGGAGAGATCGCGAACGAGCACGCACGTTGGCCGCCCTCGAGGCACGCGGCGCGTGGCTTAACGGTGCCACGAAGGTGCGCGATCCTTCGTGTCTGTGTCGTGGCGATTACATGTGAGAGAATGAAAAGAGAGAGAGAGAGAGAGAGAGAGAGAGAGAGAGAGAGAGAGCGAGAGAGAGAGAGAGAGAGGTTTCTCTCGCGCCGCATGGTAACGCCGCGATGCCCGATCCTCTGTTTTCGGCGATTATAAATTCAAAGCTCGTACTCCCTTTTTCCGGGATTCTCTCTCCTTTTCTCTCAGTGATCCAATGTGGCTGGAGTCTGCTTCTTGATATCCGCGTCCTATAAAAAAAAAAAAAAAACACCGCCCAGGATCGGACGAGATCGTGTATCGGATCGGGGACCAATTTCTTTTTCATTTTTCAAAGATTTAAAATTCAATTCTTTTACGAGAACTAATGTACACAATCGTGAGAATTCCGTGCACCGCGTGTATTTTTCCTACGCGTCGGTTTTGCCCCCTGTAAAAAAAACATACGCCGCATAGAAAAGAATTGGACTAGTTATAATCCTCGATTTTAAACATTAAAAATTCAATTTTTTAAATCTGTTACGTATGCACAAAATTTCATACAATATACATGCAATATTTTTCTTGCATCCGTATTGTCGGTAGCTGCACTCAAAAAATGAATAACTGACTCGTGAATAACTGAAAAATTTGTTTATTGTTTCTAACTTTTCGTGTAATCTAATCATTTTAAATAAATATTATTCATTAACTCTGAATACGTAAACTCGAAAGCAATCTATGTTGAGATGTATGTTAACATTTATAAAAAAAAATTATATATTTTAGAGATCTCATATTTAAATTAAAGTTTCATCAGAGAATTTCAAATGAATAGAAAGATTTGCTGAAAAGAGAGAGAGTTAGCACAGTTTTATTTTAACATAGAATTAATTAATACGCGTTAATATATTTGTAATCAAACAATATTAATTTAATAGAACAAATTTAATTCAAATTCACTGAATAAGAAAATATAATTCAAATTAATTAACGTTATTATATTAACGTTGTCTTTTAATTTATAATCAAATATCTATTCAATAAAACAATGTCGAATCACGTGATCAAATAAAATTAATCAATATCTGTTAAATAATAATCAAGTGATCGATTCAAAACAGTTAGTTCTCTCCTTGATCTAATATTTATATGGCTTCTTCTGCGAATTATAAAGTATTAGTTTGCGCGTTAAGAATAATGAGATATGTGGGAAAATATATGTATATATATATATGCACATTTCATTGTTATTTATACATGTGTGTGAACATTCAGTATTACTGCATTACTTTTCTTGTTCTACATTCACCGCTGAGCACCGTCGTACGGTTCATTCATGTAACACGTTCGATCTAAGCGAAGAGAGCCTTCGGGCACTATTTAGAGCCACTTCACTAATTCGTTTCTGATCGAAATCGATCAGACGCTCAACTCCGCAGATTAACTCCGTTGTCCCGATTTATTGTCAAGATTTTTTTTTTTCGAGTCTCCCTCCGAATATAGAAATTGCGAGTATACTTCTTTTTTTTCTCTCCCAATTCTCTCCCAACCGTGAAATGGCATTGGCTAATTCCTGGTGCCGTGCTAAAAAAAGATAGCATTTTTATCTGCGACAAGTGCAACTCCTTAGCGATAAGTATTCGACAAGCCCGATACGATGCGATAGCAATGCTCGTAGGAATGCTCGTCGAGATGCGTCGCGCCAAAATCGATCTATCCGAACCAGGTCAGCTGCTGAGGTCTCCATCCCACGCTGTGCCGTGAGCTAAAAATCAAGTTAAGCAAAACAGAGAAGAGCGTGGCTTACCGGGATCATTCATGCTCGAAAAAGATAACCGAGATACGAGAGAGAGAGAAAAAAACAAAACGCTTATTCGTTTTGCTTAAATGTTTGCGATTCTTAATGAGGATTGCGGAGCCTGTGCGGTGCCTTTACGATCTTCGTTTCAGACAGAAGTTACTCGACTCGAATTTATGGAGCGTTAAAGCGTTAAATTTTTTTACATCCCGGTTTAAAGATGGCAAAATGCAATTTCCCGCACTCCGCAATCCTGTAAAAAAAAAAAAAAAAAAAAAAATTTGTGATTAAGAGAGATGTTGCAAAGATGGGCAGTTATTTCTTCTCACGTGTCAGTGAATTCGAATAGTGCCAATTGTAGACTTGAAGATATACAATGACGTAGATAAACTGTGAAGATTTTTCACACTTCCCACACCTCTCGTGCTTTCTTTGTAATACGCAAACGAACTATTGTCCTTATTCTCCGCACTTACAGAATTCCCTTTCGTTCCCATTTGCGGTCTTAGAGTTCGACATAATAGCGAAGTCCAATCCCTTTTTTTTTTCTTTTTTCTTTTTTTTTTTCCTCTTCTGAAAAACTCGCGAACTTCATAGAGAATTCCACGCTTAATCTCTTCCCAGCTTCAAAATTAGTTTTCGCGAATTCTTGGAGAAAGGTGGGCGTTAAGGGAACGTCGTATTGAATACTTCCATTCTTGAGTGAAAGCATTCGGATTTCGGACATCGGGCGTCCGCTGCTCGTTTCGTTCGATCGTCACGTAAATCGAAGATGCTCTCTCCGGCATACAAATACCGATGGCAAATTCCGAGTGCAAGTTCCGATCACGACATTCCCGCACGTATCTGCCCGCGGTTTCTTTTTCCCGATCCGCGCGTTTCGTTAGGGGACGAGACTTCTCGGTGAGCGAGAAGAGTTCATTCTATTGACGGACGATGACGACGTCGCAGTAGGAGTGCTGTTCCGAGGAATGTGGCGCACTTGTCTGTCCGTTATCTGTCTCCAAGATATAGCTCGTATAGAACGCCTCGGATACTCGCGTACTCTCTCGGTCGGTCTCCCGGAGAAACTCGCCTCAAGGCCGCCGCCGTTTTGTAACGCGTGCCGTGAAGCGGCTCGTCACGGGCCGCAAGGATGCTTGCTACAAGAGGGTTGCGATAACGATGCCGTCCTGGGGACCGCTATTCTCACGCCGGGAGTCTGGAAAGCGTGGGGAGATGTCCGAGATTGTTGCACGGCGCTTCCACAATTGTGCCGGTCCATCTGCGCACGGCGAGCACGGCGAGCACGGCGAGCATAGCGTGAGAGTTAACGTTCGCCAAATGTCCCTTCGCACACTTGTCCCGATTGCTTCACTTTCCAGATTCTACGTGTGTACGAACGGGAATTATCTATATAACGCAATCGCCGCCCCGAGTCTCTCTCTCTCTCGCCCGGATGTCGATCATCAGCAGTTTGATCTAGCTTGAACCGTAATCGACGACGAAATCGTTGCAATTCCTTGGCGGTCTTTGTTAACAATTATAATAATTATATAAATCGTCGTGTTGAAGAGTGTGCCAACGGAGATTAAACGAGAGTCAGGTTTTTACAACGTTAATTGTTAAACGGTTGCTTTTCAATTAATTAAACGTATTTTATCTTAACAGTCAGTTCCTCAATTAATTCAATTAATTCATCGAGGAATATCAGGCAAAGAGATTCGAAGATTTTGATAAGATTTTCCGCTAAAGAGAACTGTTTCTAACTTAGCCTGCTGCTGTTGCCGCTGTTGCAACGGTGAAACATTAGTGAAATCACAGTTTACGCGAGCTACATGCTGCGTCTCCCGACAGATGGTATTCTTGATGGATGACGCTACTGATCCTCGGTACGCGCCATTTACGTCACTGTTTCTCTCTCGCGGGAGAGAAACGATACTTAATTAATGGCGCACTTCGATAGTGATTCATGAAACGAGTGAAAGGTTCTCCGTGAGTTCTTTCTGAAGAACCGATTAGCGTACACAACGGAGACAGACCCGACGTAACGACGAGACGAGGCAATTGCGATCCGCAAGGACGTTCGCTATATGAGGATCCATTTTTCCCTGACCTTTTTATGGCATTTGCTGTCACGATCATTAGCACTCTAACTTGCAGCGAAAATTAAATGTCAGGATATCGTAAAGGATCGAAAACCCATCTTGCCATAATCTCAAGGATATTTAATCCTCACGTATATATAGAATGAAATTGCAGAAAATAAATGGTTATTATTTTGTAATATTGTACGGAACATTACATCTTTGACACGAGTAGATTAAACATTATGGGAGAAACTTGTTATCTTTATTAACATATAAACTTGTAAAAATAAAAAAAAAGGCAATTTGGACTAAAAGCATATATATGTTTTTGAAATGATGATTATTTAAACATATTATATATTCAATAATTCTAATACTTTCAATAATTAAATTATTAAATATTCTTTCTAAAATTATTAACTATATTTAATTACTGTAATAATTAATAATTATATTTAATGATTAATTCTATAAGTTTCTTTCATGAAAATGAAAACTTATGCAAAAATTTTTTAAATATATATATCAAGCTATTATCAAATGAATTTTCAGCTCTTCATATCTACATTTTTATAAATTCATAGCTATATTTTTTACATAATGCTAATAAAAATGATGATTTTTTTTGTCATAAGATAGAAATTCATTTCATTCTGTCCATTTAAAAAACAAGTTATTTAATTTCAAGCAATTTTTCCTACTGTCGTTCTGTAGATTCGTTTTATACGAACTTATCGAGTGAAAATTTCATCGGATGTTTAATTCAACAAAATGTAACTTGTCAATGTAGTTGTTAGCGATCTAAAAAAATTTTTGGATGATTGAGTGATGGTTATTGCTTCGCTCGCAAATGATAAGCGTTATTCGCGAACGAGCCGCGTAACAAGAAACCTTAAAGAAAATCAGGTTGCACGGATAAGTGCATCGTAAAAAACGCCATCAAAGGTGCGAAAAGCATCGTATTTCTACGTTGATATAATGCCTAATCATTGCGTGGCAGACCGCAGACAAATTTTGGAATGAGTTTATCAAAATTTAATCACATCTATTTTGTATATCCACTGGCTATACCTCGTGCTTGAACAAATGAAATCGTCGCTCCATTTACTCTTTCTAATTTGTCTTTTAAAAAAATATTAAAAAATGGCAATAGCTAACATTTCGTCTATATGTCGTAGAGAATAATTTATACAGATGTGAGGTATACGTATACGTGACTCAATAAATTTAACTAGTCGCGTTGTTAATTGCAAATTGCTTATTGCCGAAACAGTTTCGGGGTAAATAAATGCGATAAACGCGAGTGTTAGCGTTGCAAAAGTTAACATTTGCAGGATGCTGCGCGAGACGCAGCATCAGCCGATGCGATGCGTTAAATGCACACTCAATTGCGTTTTTCACTGCTAATCCGTTCTCTATTACCCGGAAATCTGTATGCCGGTTTGTGACCCGTATAAAACGGCGCGTAATAACGGTATACACATACGATACCGCGATCCTCATTGTATCGCCGGTATTGTATTGTCTGGCTGCTCCGGCACAATTTTAAACGCCGACAGGGGTACATTGTTCTCGAATTCGAATGTGCATACGCTTGACCCAGTGCAACTACATACATATTAGTGACATACATATTAGTAAGATTCCTCAATTAGGACAGAATTATGCCACTTCGTATTGCTCCGCAGTGAAAAATCGGTGCGTTTCGGAACGTAATTTTAAGATGTGATCTAATCATAAAACATGATAAATTAAATTGATTATGTTGTATATGACTCGCATAAACATATAGATACGACTGATTAAATGATAAATGATTTCAAAAATGTATTCACATTAATGTATATATATTTTTTTTTATTCATGATATATATTATTGAATACGTGTGCTAATAATTATTTTAATGAAAAAATAATTATTTAAAAAAATGGCAGAAATATCCTTAAAATTCTAAAATTTGGGAATTTAAAATGATGAAATTTATAAAATAAAAAACGCTTTCTCAGATAATTCCGTAATTGTATTTGTGAAAATATTTTAAAAATATACATCGTGTATACAAAATCACTAAAATCAAAAGCTACCTTTTAGCGTCGAGCGAAATTAATACTGAATCGATTTTCACGGGGACTTTATTGCGCGTGTAAGTATTGATGCAAACACCCGATCGTGTTTGTAATCGCTAGTTACCTGCTTAAATTAATCTGTGATGTCACGCCTTTTAAATTCAGTTCTCCCCTGTTATACTATATAAAATATTTGATCGCGATTTTACCGCGCCGCTAGTGCTCGTTAACCGCGATATTGATATTGTGCACTCGTTTGTTACACTCATTTGCGGATATATATTATGCATTACGAATCTAAGGGAAACTCAATGCATCGATGCAACATTGACAATTCTATTTTAACAGTTTGGCAACAGTTAAAATTACATTTAAAATTCAACATAAACTACAAATTAATTTATAGAGACTACATAATGTTACACTTTGTTATATTTCATGTATGATATACTGGTACTGGTTATACAAAATACAATATCACATTTTAATTTACAAATTTTATTTTATAATTATAAATCTAGTAATAATAATAATAATAATAATAGGTTTTTAATTATTCGAAAAATTTCAAAATGAAAATTATACAACGCTTCCATTATCGTTTTTAAAATCTCTTCCAATCATTGATCATTGATTATTCCAATACGTTTTAAAGATAATTATATTAACAATCAAGAGAATTATCTCTTAAAGTTAATATATCTTTAAAACGTTACTTAAAATATTACTTGCAATTAAACAAGTGAGATAAACAGTTATTATAAAATCGATACGGAAAATAAATCGTCGAGTTTCAAGCGAACGATCACATCGTAGTTTACGCTCGTAGTCTAGTTCGCGATACGTAACAATACAGTGTATTCATTTTTATACCTCGATACCCGATTAAATAGCTTGCATAAAGCGGTTTTGGAACATCCTTGAAACCGGTTCTTAATGGATCCCTCTTCGTATGGTATGTGCATAGCGATCATTTCACGTCACGTCCGTCCGAAGTGGAAAAAGAAGATAATTCAGTTGCTTCATTAATAAATATAAAAATGCATAACATCTAAAAAGATGATTTAATTTATATTATTATTAATAAATCTATACACAGATATACATAAATCAATATAAATATTGTATATTATATTTTATAGTACAATTTTGTAAGATAAGCGTTTATAAATGAAATAAATCTTTAATACATCTTCATAAATACAACTTCTCACGACGTGTTATGAAATGTTTTTTTGAATTATTTATTCTATTCACGAGTTAACTGAAGGACAGCCTATATGCATTATATAATTACAAGTTCCATAATTTTAGATTGCGACGTGTATTACATTAATACTAAGTTCACTGAGGCCCTTCTGGCCTTCCCATGTGATTAGTTTAGTTAATTTTCTCTGTTAAGGGCTTAAATCGATCCCCCCTGAGGCGTTGGTACATTTAAGATATTACCACCTATGTCATTAGACAGAAATTAAACTAAACACACAATCTGTTGATATCAAGCTGAAATGTTATAAGCAAAATTCAGAAGTTCGGAAACTCCTCTCTGCCTAACTTGAAATATTGCAAATTATACATCCAAGGAAGAAGAGTTTGGAGTAGACGAAACAAGATCTGATCTAATAAATTTTCAACATCTCCCTCTCTACCTCTCGGTTTACCGTGTAATAAACGTTACAAGTTTTATTGCATTCGATATTAATCCCGCGCAATACAAATTATGTATAACAACGTAATATGAGAAAGTTCGTCGTGACTTTATAAACTAAAATATTACGTATTTTGCTGAATTTGATGAACGTAAAGGTATTATATAGCCAATTATCATGTCGCGTTTTAGCCTCGTGTTACAATGTCATTAGAAACTAAACCGATCTCGGAAAAATGAATACGACATTCGAAGTGCAAATAACGCAAGTTGTAATTGATATACTTCCACATTCGATTTCGAGTTTCAAGGGAAGTTATTGCGTAGTTTGAATTATTGCGGGGCTTCGAGCTTTCTGTGACGGATAACAAGGTAGGGGCTTAGCTTTCATAGCTGTCTATTGTGCGAGCAGACTTTCTTAATGACATTACCTGGCGCATTGCGTCAATGTGATATTGGTGGACTTTCAAGTACTTCGATGACTCTCTCATTGAAGCACGGCCAATGGAACTCAAACCTGATTATCTGAATGAAAAGAATCGTAAAGCTTTCATTTCTTTAAAAATTTTTTCTCTCTCTCTTTCTCTCACCGGATTAAAAAATATTCACCTATGTGGATTTATTTCAAGATTTCGCTATAATTACTTTAAAAAATATTAAATATTAATTCTACATCTTCAAATTTTTTTATATTATTAGAATTTTTTTGAAAACTTATAATTTTAAAATTCTCTAAGAAAGGAACGATTCTATCAAATCTATTAAAACTCTAAAAATAATCAATTTGATAAAGTTATTGCATTATCTCGACGAAAGATTAAAGTTAAATTTATTGAGTTATATTATCGAGATTATTATCGCATAAATTTTGGCAATATACCTCAAATAGTTAGGTAATTAATATTTAATAACATTAATGTGACTAAAAGTTCATTCAAATATACGAAAATATTAAATATACATGGCGTCTGTTTTCTATATTTAACGACAAATTTAGGTCGATTTAGGTCGTCAGTAAATTGATTTAAAATTAGTGATAAACCTGAACATTGGTACTTTCTATCTTTAATACTAGAAAAGTTAACTAGCACTCTAGTGAGGTAATTTGATCATGTTCAAAATCTGCTTTATCCGCAAACATCTGTTTCGTGGAGCGCAGTTTCCGCGTTACAATAGCGAAACAATAGGAAGTAGCTTGGCACTTCGACTGCAGACATGCAATTCATCACTCCGTCACAAGACTTTTATGACGTGGTCACGAAGTAATGTCCCACCTTGACAATATTAACGTACCGCAGTATCGATTTATCAGCAAACTGCATGTAACGTTGTTAATAATGCCGGCGATATCACCCGACTATTAGAGTGGCGATTAAAAAAATATTTGCGATTAAATTTTACTGCGTTTGTGAACCGGAAATACTTTCTTTTTATTATTATTAATAACCATATTTATTATTATTAATAACTATAAAATGTTTCATCGGGATTCCTTGGGAACGTAAAACTGATGATTTCCAGAGAAGAAAAACAGTAATGTAGAGGTAGAAATTAAATGAAGAATACATTATATCCAGTATTACATTACTTATAACTGTATAACGTTATCATAATTCCGTTCTCTCTCTAGAAAATAATAAATTTTTAAATACTTGAGATTCCTGAGTTATTACTTAGTTTTTACATCTTATAATTTCTTCTTTTCTTTGCAAAAAATTTAAATATGTTGCGAAACTTTATATAGATAGATTGTATTAATTAATATTGTAACAACATTAATCAAACATTATGTTTTATTATTACGTTAATAAGTAATAATACAGAAATAGATGGTACAGTAATAGAAATTCATCGTTGCCAAATATTTCATTTTTAATTAGCATTAGATTTCTCTTTTCATTATTCCTTTCAATATTCTTATAAGATTGCTTCATCTAGATTGCAACTACTTCTCTAACATATTTATTTATGAAATATATTTATTATTATATAGAATGTATATATATATATATATATATATATTTATATATATATGTTTATATATGTTTTAAATATACTTTTTAAATATATTCTACACACACACACACACACACACACACACACACACACACACACACACACACACACACACACACAAGCAATACTTGTGCCTTTTTTATGATAGAAAGTTTGTGCAATGCAGGGAATGTCGTTGTTGTTCTTTGAATCGCACGTAGTCATTCGACATTATTACTCTCATTTCCCGCTCGTTATCGTGATGAAAGTGAATTATTTAGCAGCCGCTAATTAATTAGTACCATCGGAAGAGCACGGCTGCCTCATCGCGATATAATTTCCCAGGCCGCATGGCCTCGCTGACTGCGTGGGATAATTACTCGCGGATCTGTATTTCCGTCGCGTCTTCGAAACACTTTGCTATTATGATCGTGTCATTTTTTTCTGTCGCGATTACAGCGAGGTATCGACTGAAACCGTGGCAGTACCGTGGTGGTACCGGAGGTAAAAATTAAGCACGTAGGAGTTTGTTTCGCAAAAGGGGATAACGCAAAGGGGGTAACGTCAAAAGACGTTTTTGCGGTTTACTCCAAGTTTTGCGGAAATCATTAACCTGATTAATTCATTTCTGGTTGACCTCGAGCGATAAGCAAAATACCGGTTGATGTGGCAAAAAAATAAGTTTTCCTCGTATGTACATAAATAACAATATTCATTCCTGATAATCCCATGATTACTTTCTTTTTCTTTTTCTTTTTTTTTTTTTTTTCTGTCGAACTCCAGGTCATCGGCGTTACAGTCGATGCAATTGTGACGTAGACAACGGATAACGATTTACATGCGATGAAAGCGTACCGATATACGGAATAGGTATGCGAATTCATCGCCGAGCATTATCAGATCCGCCGGACATAAATGCGCACACACGTGTCGAGTCGCGTGTCATTATTTGTAGGAATATCGGCGTGAAACTTGCGCATCGGACAACTGGATCGAAATGGAAACGTCCCGTTTAAAAGTGTCGTTCTCTTCGCGATCGATATGTACTTGTATTGTACAAATTAGTCATATGCTAAGTGTCGCAAAGCGCTCCAATTGTCCTCCGCTGACATATGCTCTTTTCGCTCGCGCAGTCTCGTATTTCCGTTTGCGTAATCATCACAGCATATGCAAAATCGAAAGACCTTCAAAAAAGCTTGGCACGAAATAATCCGCGAGAGCATCGTTGCTATTAATCGTTGTTACTGGACAATGTTAAAATTAATTTTATGTTATGCTATGAAAAATTCAAGTGATTCATTATGACATTCATTATTACAAGAATATATATAAAAATAATATAAAATATATATATATATATATATATATAAATAATAAAAATAATAATATATATATATATATAAAATAATAAAATATATATATCATTATATATAATAAATATATAATTACATATAATAAATAATTATATATAAATAATAAAAATAATTATAAAAATATAAAAATTTACTTCTTTTGCGAATGTTATTTGTAAAAACAATCGATATTTTTATTAGCGAGTTTTCATTCGTCTTTTAGACAAGTCATATCGCTGGTTTCATCTTGACGATACGACCGTACGCGAGGTGAAAAAAAAAAGTCCAGGCCTCATTCGCAGGGATCGTGATAAGCGTGCGTAAAGCTGAAACAAGCGATCGATCTGTCAAAAGAATTCTGGTTGCATATCTCCCGGGCAGCCTTTTAATACCGACTCGGAAATCCCCGATGCGATTGAAACGCGTACACTCACGCAGCAACAAATCCGTGATGAGCCTGTGGCCTCTCTTTCTGTTACAGAGCACTGAAAACCAGTCGACCTCAGTCATGTGATTCCACGAAGACTCGCTCAATTGATAGAACACGGTTGTGAATAATCTCGTTTTAAGTCCTTGAAAAATCCTTATCGCGACGCACGGAGAAGTGGGTGATGAGCTCGTGGTACAAACGGAAGACTGCCGCCGTTGAAAGATGTTCCGCTCCAAGATTCGCATTCACACGTGTCAAGTGATATTGCTGACGTCGCTGGTATGGTTCCTGGTCGACGTCATGGTACTCATGTTCTATTCGGACTGCATCGGAGGGTCCGGATGGGGTTGTTCCGACAACAAGCAGCAGCAGGCGCTTCAGTCCGAGGAGTCGTCTCAGCTACATCCGAAGGGTCAGATCAGGGAACCGCAGGCGATGAAGCAGGATTATAATAATAAGAGGCAATATCCACAGTCGGAGCTGCACTTGTGGCGACCGGCGAAGGTCATCAAGGAGAGCAAGGGCAGCCCCGGCGAGATGGGGGCGGCGGTGCACATCGCGCCGGAGAACGAAGCCAAGCAGCAGGAGCTATTTAAGCTGAATCAGTTCAATCTGATGGCCAGCGATATGATCTCCTTAAACAGATCCCTAAAGGACATTAGACTCGATGGTTGTAAGAATAAAAAATACCCCAAGTATCTTCCAGACACGAGTATAGTAATAGTTTTCCATAATGAGGCGTGGACCACTTTGCTACGGACGGTCTGGTCTGTGATAAACAGGTCTCCCAGATCGCTATTGAAGGAAATCATCCTCGTGGACGACGCGAGCGAGCGTGGTACGTTCTCAGTTTGAGTTTTCGTAGAAACATAACATGCGTGATAAACACCGGTATTTTTACCGCCTGTAATGGTAGCTCGATTCCATCGTAATTTCCATATCGCGTAACAATGAATAATCAACTGCAACTACTTTTAAAGAAAAATATAAATAAACATCAATATGGAATCGATTATAAAAATCAAACGCAAGTCTTGGATCGACATAATGGATGAAACTTTATTTTCTAGAGCACCTGAAGCAAGACTTGGAAGATTACATTGTCACGCTACCCGTTCCCACGTATGTGTATCGCACTGAAAAGAGATCGGGCCTGATAAGAGCGAGACTTTTAGGAGCAAAGCATGTCAAAGGACAAGTAATCACGTTTCTAGATGCCCACTGCGAGTGCACCGAGGGTTGGTTGGAACCTTTACTGTCAAGGATCGCGAACGACAGGCACACCGTTGTCTGTCCGATCATAGATGTAATTAGCGATGATACCTTCGAATACATCCCGGCCAGTGACATGACCTGGGGAGGTTTCAATTGGAAATTAAACTTCAGATGGTATTATAGCATTATAACATTATAACGTTATAAGCATCATGAATTTTAATAACATTACGTTCCTATTTTAACCGAAATAGTTGAATATTCCTTGCCTTCAAAAAAAGATACACACGAAGAAAATTTGAGTTGCAAATGTGGAAATCTACATATTTTGCAAGTCATGAATAGTTAGATTGGCATATAGTTAAATCCGCTTGAAATATTAAATCTATCGATCCGTACTGACATACCTATATATTATTGACATAAATTCATTCCTTCGTTAAATTACGGTAGTTTCAATAAATTCAGCGATTTTTGAACACATTCATAAATTTAATACTTCTCGTTCTAATTCAATTATGTCTACATATAATGATCTGAAATATAATCGATAGCAATTTTTCTCTTTTTCTCCTTCATATGTATAATTACGAGCTGTCGAGTTTATAAATTTACGGTACCCGCAATATTCATCGCAAACATACACATATATTGCATTTATTGTTAAATTAAATTTATCTGTAATTAATTTTGAAATTCTGGAACTAATAAAAATAAAATGCGCACACATTGGCACTCAAATCATTAATGCAACACTTTAATGTAATATCTTTTTTCAACTATAATACTAATATTGTTAATTTTATTAACTAAGGTACAGAGTCGCGCAGAGAGAAATGGACAGAAGAAATAGCGATAGAACGGCGCCGCTACGAACACCAACTATGGCTGGTGGATTGTTCTCTATTGATAAGGAATACTTCTATGAGTTGGGCGCGTACGACGAAGGCATGGATATTTGGGGTGGTGAAAATCTTGAAATGAGCTTCCGGGTAAGCCTTTTTTAAGATACAATAAGAAAAATTAACTCGATATGATTATGCATAAAAATTGTATACAATACGAGATATATATATATATATATATATATATATATATATATATATAATTGTATATAACACGATATATATATATATATATATATATATATATATGAAGGAAAGAATATCAACATTTTTAAAAAATTGTCGATTTTGTGTTATTTTAATATTCGAATCGCATATAGTTTAGGTATATATTAATTTGTAGAATTTCTTGCAACCTAATTTCGATCATTACGAAAAACAAATTATTTTTAATATGTATTATAATATTTATTAATCACTCGCTTCTTCTATTTTCTATTAAAGAAATTGTAGTAAGTTATTAGGATATTTGACTAAGAGTTTTTAAAAGGTTTTCAAAGGATGTTCTCGCATAAACTTCTGCTGTCATTTGTAAAGTCATAAGTACCTTATAGGTGTGGCAATGTGGCGGAACATTAGAAATCAGTCCGTGCTCACATGTGGGACATGTATTCCGGGACAAGAGTCCTTATACATTCCCTGGCGGTGTCAGCAAGATAGTCCTGCACAATGCGGCCAGGGTGGCCGAAGTCTGGATGGATGAGTGGAGAGATTTTTACTATGCCATGAATCCAGGTTAGATAATTAAGTGTATCGTTTAATTAATTTCTCTGCAATGTTGTTGTACTAAATTGCGCTAAATGATGCCATCGTTATGCACATCAATTATACATATCCCATACATATCATTAGAATTCAAATGTTATCCATCACGAACTTTCATTTCTCACAATTATTAAAATATATGTAAACACATACATGTATATATGATATAATTTAAGAATCAAGAATTGCTGAAAAAAATTAAAATTAAAACATTAATATTAATACATATTTATTTCATAGCATCATTTCAATATTTAGCTGGTGTTCATATAGCGCTTATGCCAAAAGCAACACCAATGTTATTTAATAAAGAATTTTCAGAAATTGCAACATTATAAGCTAAACACTATATATTATAATATATAAAAAAATAGAGCTACACTTGACGGGTATCTGATAAGTCGTTTATATTTCCTTTTAACTCTCACAAAATTAATATAATATAGCTATGCGAAGTTGTTTTCGAATGCATTTCTTTGTTACAAGTTTGATTAATAATTAATAACATTCTTATGTTACTATACTTTTATAAAAAGTATTTTTAACACGCGTTATCTACACGCGCGCGCGCGCGCGCACGCACACACAACACACACAACACACACACACACACACACACACACACACACACAATAAATTAGTTAATCGTCTTTTGTATGTGTTATGCACATTACAATTTATATATGTGTATTTACTAATATTTCATATAATACACATCAGTAGAAGTATACGTGATATTGCTAATATATAATACTTAAAATTAAGATCTCTAACTATAGAAATTATTCTCGATACAATATTTGCGATTGTCATCATTATCTTACCCCACTTTGTTTAATTAATAAACACATCAAGTACATTTCTGTAGAATTAGGGAATAGCCACAGGCACTAAACATAAACAATGAATGAACATTTCAGATATATTTTATTTCTGTGTCTCGAATACGAATGTAGTCTTAACCACTCATCCATCCAGCCGACTAACCAATTGAAAATTGCGCTTGCTTTTAATGGAATTCTCTTATCAAACCGTACATTATAGGTGCCGCAAGAGAAGAGTTTCTAAATCTACGATGAGGCGCAGAATACAGATATCATATTTGTCACATGTGTTGTTCCTTTTATTTATCTCTTATCGTGTTATTGTCATTGTAACTGCTAACACACTAACAGAACTGAGTTGGTTAGATATGGATGTGTGGTGGGACATTGGAAATTGCGACATGCTCGCACGTCGGGCATGTATTCCGTAAGTCAACCCCGTATACCTTCCCGGGCGGTACCAGCAAGATAGTCAACCACAACAATGCGCGGCTCGCAGAAGTTTGGTTGGACCAATGGAAGTACTTCTATTACAACATTAATCCAGGTAGCACTAACACTGGCGTATCTCACACACGAAAACCAAAAAGAAAATCTATGGATCTATCGCTGGATTCTGTGTGCCTCTTTTGACGCATTGGTTGCTTTGCAATACAGCATGCTTTGGGAGCTCTGCACGTCTATCGATTAGTTTTGCTATTAGTTCATGGCTTCGGGTGCTCACTATGTCTCTATCAGATACCCGTTAACATTTATTTAAAATATCATCGCTATTACGTTTTCTCGATATTGTAATGTTGTGTTATATGTAATCTAATAATTTGATGCAATGATCCATCGAACAATGATAGATACAATGTAGAATAGACGAGAACGACATTGCAAATAAGATATTTAGAGGTATACTTGGAGAATAAAAAATAAGTTACGCATGACATTAAAGGCTCTTTGTGATACTATTACAATCGAAAGGTTGCTGTTAAAGGGAGATATTCTATTAGCGACAGATATACAAGTAATACTTGTACGATGCATATACGTATTTATAATAGTCTTCTAATTGAATATATATATATATATACAATTATTCAAATACAAAACAATTTTAATGAAGCACAATATATCTCTGCACGCTGTGAATTGACAGATGTATAAAACAGTTCTCATGTATGTGTATATATAAATCAATTGCTACTTCGTAAACTTTTTTATATACTTTTCAGATTTCCAGAAAAAAAGCGTTAAATAATTGCAATGCACAATTATTATTTTAGGAGCAAGCATATGGCATTAATGTATTATACAATATACCATGATCGCAAATCTCTTTATTTTAGCACAAAATTCTCTGACAAAATTTCTTTTCAACCAATTTGCAAGCACAAATATGTAAAAAATATATGTGAATAAGTTCTTTATAAGATATCGTAGCGTATAGAAAGTCATCTTTTTTAGGGGCGCGAAACGTCGACGTCGGCGATGTTTCTGAAAGGATAAAACTCAGAGAACGACTGAAGTGCAAAAGCTTCAGATGGTACTTGGAGAACATATACCCAGAATCACCAATGCCACTAGATTATTATTATCTCGGCGACGTGAAAAATGTTGAAACGCAAACTTGTTTAGATACTATGGGCAGAAGAACCGGGGAAAACGTTGGAATTAGTTATTGTCATGGATTAGGTGGTAATCAGGTTTGTATTTTATTATATGATACTGAAATAATACGTTTTCATGAAAATAAAGAAATAATTGTTTCTACTTTGAACATTCGTTGTTTCTTACAAAAGCTATATTATCCAGGTGTTTGCTTATACTAAGCGGCAACAGATAATGTCTGATGATATGTGCCTTGATGCAGCTAGTCCACAAGGTCCAGTAAAGATCGTGCGATGTCATGGTATGGGTGGTAATCAAGCATGGGTTTATAACGACGAGGTAAAAAACATATGTAGATGTTAAGAAATAAAATTATGAAAAAATCTAGTTCAATATGCATATAATCGATATTGATACACGTTATTTCTTTCAGACCAAAATGATTAGACATACAAATACAGGTCACTGTTTGTCTAAACCTCACTCGGGTGACGCGTCGCAACCTGTTTTGTCACAGTGTGATGTAAACAAAATCGGCCAGAAATGGATCATGCGTAGCAAATTCAAATGGCAGGCCAGCTAATACGAATTAACTTTAAATGCCAGATATATACGCAATATTTGTTAATATGTTTAATAAATGGTAACCTATGGACTGATCGTAAAGGACTTCCCAAGTGCAAGAAGATAGAATGAAACATTACAATCAGTGGCGAAAAGACGATTCGGTATTCCATCTAATGTGTACGCCGAACGAATCGTCAGTGCGCGAGAAGTCGACTCTCTTTGGAATCGCGTCGGAGATCGTAGTTAAATAATTAGATTCAACTGAATTTATTTATCATTGATAAAGCAGTATCAAGAATTTACTGCCATTCCTTATGGTGCAGTCCTTACGATACGCTTTGATCAATGTACACAACAGTGACAGGGATGAATTTCTCTGAACGCGTGTGAACACAAGTGATACTAAAATGACGAACAGAGTGAACTCTTTTTCTTCTTTTCTAGCCAGGAAGCAGTAAAGAAGAAAGCATATCAGACCACTGTTATAAATAATTGTTAATAAAAAGAAAAAGAGACATATTTGATAATTTCGAATGAGTGCAATGACGGATGACTGACCATTAAATCGGTGCGCAACGAAATGAAATGTGAATATTATTAGAAATACGTCGCGAAATAATGACGGAGTGAATGCTGGAATGTTAGTGAAGTTGATGTGACGCTCTACCGATAATAATATAGAACAATTATTGTACAATCCATTTAATAACTAAGGGAAGAGCACTGGATCTTTTTATATTCATGTTTCTAATAGTTCCTCGTTGCATCTCGTTCGTATAATTTAACTGTTACGCGCCGTTTCGTGCAAAGGATGTACTTATCAGAACTTATAACTATAGAATTCATCAGGTTTTAGTTAGATGCATACAATTATTAACTCTCTTTTATTACGGAGACATAATGCAATTTTAATGCGAAACGTACCAGAGTGTCTTCCATATTTTAATGATAGCAGACGAATATTTTTCTGGCATAATCAGCCATTGCGCACATTTGCGAGTTACTTGTTAATTATTTTCTTGAAACATTAAAAAATAAGTTATTTCGAAGATAACAATTTTTAATATGGCTAATTTTAAAGCGCAATCACTCAGATTAAGTGCTGAATTTTATTAAAACATTAAAGATAAATTATATTTGCTTAGGTAGAAATTAATTGAGTAAAATCTGTTTTTTATTCGTTTTTGAATTTTGACATTTTCGTCTCTTCGACATCATAATTTTATCCTTATTCTTTGAATATAAATTACGAAAATTACATCTTTTGCTCGTAAAAATCTGCTATTGAAAATAAGAAACTTTTATAAGTTTATTGAAATAACTTCCGATACAGCTTTAAGATCTTCTCTATCTGTATTTGTTATTGAATGACGAATATACTCATTATTCTTATGTAATCTGAAAGAATGTTATGGTGACGGTGCAACGTTAATAGCTTGATACATTTGTCTTCTAAGACTGGTATTTATTTTTGTATAGAGAATACAAATTGACTTATATGTTGAAACAAATGATGTGTCAGTCCACTTTATAGATGAATGATAAAATGATCACAATCGAAAAACGATAGTCAATAATACTTCCTTGCAAATATGTCATTCCTTACAGGCTGATTTGAAGAATGCTATTATTAATGAATAAAAATTGCTGAACGATTTCCATTTTAATCATTTGCTCAACGAATAATAATGTCTCTAGCTTCACGGTTCAATCGATTATGATGATATGAAAGAACAACTTCAATTATTATAATAGCCTGAACTGCGTGAGCATGATCTTTTGAAGACAATAAAATTATTTGTACATTATTAAGTTTATGTAATGCATGTCTCTATAATACTAGTATAATTTAAAAAGTTTTTAAAATAGATAAAATTTATAAAAATGAATGTGTATGCACATTAATGATATTTAAATCAACTTTTTCTCTTTTTTCAATGTAATTAAGTTTGACTTGAAAAGAATCTTCTTAAAAAAAGTAATTTATTTATAGTTGTTCAAATTGTACCATATAAGTACTCTATAAAATCTTATAAAATAATTATGATCGGTATAATTGCATCTTGTTAGAATAAATAATAAGTTTCGTTACATATATGTGAAATGTTGGTATCATTATTTTAATACTCATGATTCCTCATGAATAAATGCAAAAACTCGAATTTTATTACCATACTTATATTTTTCCTAATACTTGTTAAAGTAGTATCTTTTTTTGCAATGAAATAACTTCCATTACTTTGTTACCTAATTGTAATAAATGAAGAACAAAGAACTATAATAAAATATGGTGCAAAAATAATCTATGTATATGAATATGTAATGTGATTAAAAAAATTAAAGTATTGATATTTCATAGAAACAATATTAATTAGTTAAATGCATTCAATTTAACAAAATATACCTATAATTTTGTCATGGTTATTCAAAACAATCAAAATGGTTTGCACTAAATAAGATCACAATATAAATTTTTGAAAAGATATTTATTACATACACTTATTGTTCTTTAACTTCACGTAATCGACGCACTGCTGATCTTACTGACGCGGCAGCCGTTGTGGAATATACCCACGCACCACCGGCAACCGTCCTCTTGCATCGTTTGCACGACCAAATCCCAACAACGCTACGTTTCATTGCTTCCTGTTGAAAAATAGAAACAGTAGTTTAATAGATAATTTAATAATTTCCCTTAAACATTTTATCTATATTGTTGAATTATTAAATAATATCCATGAAAGATTTGATACTTTTATAATAAAATGTACAGTAAGAAAACTTTTATATCAAGATCTGAATTGTGTAAAAGCATCAATAAGTATCAAATTTTCAGCTTGCAATACAATAAAGTACGAAAATTACTCACCTTGCCGCAAAATGAACACGTATATCTGCTATGTTGGGTAATTTCCATCTTTTTTACCATTTTCCTAAGGGAGGCACCATAACGGGTGCCATATTTACCGGTGATTCCAACCTTCTTCGTGCGCTTAGCCTATTAAAATTTCAATAATCTTAAAACTGCACTATGTAACCCCGACAATATTTAGAAAATCAAAAATACGCGATCAAATACAAAGGAACGCTTTCAAAACATAACCTCGCTGTAGGATTAGATTTCCCATAGTCACGCGTACTTATAACCTTTTTATAATATTTTGTGATAAAATATGTATACGAAGAGTTTTTCAAAAACAATCATTCTTATCCGGCAATTAATATTATGTGTATTTCGGTAAGATTTAATGGATAATGTTCGATAAAACATCTTACCATTTTGATCGGGAGAGTAACACCACCGTAAGAAGACCGGAAAACGTGTGTGACCTCGCACTGTCTCGAGCAACGTCGGAAGTTAGTCGAGAGGAAATGTTTCACGCTGCTGAATTCAAATTTACGCGGGAAAAAACTAAATAAAAGAGTAAACTTACTTATTTAATTAAAAATATTTCTATTACTTTTGGGCATTTTTTTACGATGGAGATTATTCCATTATTTTTTTTCTAAAGATATCGTGTGTATATTTCCAAAAATATATAGAATAATAGTATTAAGTATGCAATTATAATAAAAAAAAAATAGCAAATATTACGTAAGATTAAAAATTATATATAATTAAATGTATATATTAAAAATTGTACACATAATTTTTCAATATAAATAAGACACATTTATTTTATTTTAGAATTGCTTTTTTTTAATTTAGAACAAAATATGAATTTCTGAAACGAAAATGTAAGAGAAGTTTATAAAATAATACTTTTAATTTAGATTGAAATAAAAATTTAATCCTTCAGTTTTTAGCTATATTTTTGCTTCGTACATATCTTGGTGAAATTACATGGCTTTTATAAACTAATACAGAAAGGCAGATTACATTATATACTCGAGATATACTGGACAGTAAAGGATTAAATGGGATTACGGACATATGTTGGCACATATGAAAGAAATAATATTTGCTAACTCGATTTTATTCAAACCAATGTTGACCAACACGTCGGATTATCGATGAGTTACCTAATACAGGAACGTATATGCAAACGTATTGTGAGGGCATAGCTTTAAGTAACGAATTTTCGTATCTTGAATCTGTAATGTATTTCAAGAATTTCACCTATGTTTCGACAGCCCGTCTTCGGTACCGAAATTCGGCGGCCATTTCAAAAAATATCCCGACTTCAATTTTCAAATCTTTGACGAATCAGTCAGTTAAGTTACATAATCCAATCAGTAATGAAGCAGTTTATAGTTCACGTCATCACACGTAGCTCCCCGTTGCATCTAAACAAACGTCATCGTTCGCTTTTTTTAACAAATTTCCAAAAATACGCGTCGATTATGTAAGGTCGTTGTAAAACGTGTGTTACATAATCGAGAGGCGTCGAGGAGGAAGCGGCGCGTTTCGAAAAGCGCCACATTATATATTTTCCCAAAAATTCTCACAACGTATTTTTTTCTCCCTTTTTTTTTTTCAATTCAATTCAATTCAAACGTAATCGCGGGGCAGTGGTTCGTTCCATCCCTGGCACAAGGGAGAAAGAGGAACTGGCCCGTGGTATGACGTAGACCAGATCAGGCACAGCCCGGAGTTAGAGCGGCCGGCGGCTCCGCTTCCCTTCGCCCGACCGAGAGACCGGGTGCGTCACGCGTGTCAGCGTGCGAGCGGCTAATAGCGGAATCACCGTCGGCGCGAGCGAGCGAGCGAGCAAACGGCCGAGCGTGCGAGCGAGCGAGCGAGCGAGCGAGCGAGCGGTCGGTGTTAGTGGTCGGCCGACTCGGCCGCCCAACCGTTGCCCCGCGGCTGTTTCCCGTACGGTGTGTACGTCGTCCGGTGCGCCGCCTCCTAATCGGAGCGGAGCGTAGCGCAGCAAACGCAGCGCGGTCGAGCGAGCGTATACAGCGGCCAGCGAGGGGAGCGTGGAGCCGTGCGTCGTCGAGTAGTCGAGTAGTCCACAGTCGGTGGTGGTCGTGGTGCATACACACACAGCCAGCGCGATGGTCGTCAAGATCTACGTATCGGGTATCAGCGGCAACAAGGAAGTGAGTGCGAGCCCTCACGGGTCCTCGGCGACGATCGGCCGCCGGGCTCCGGTGTATCGCGATACTCGGGACGTACCACCGCGCGCGCCAGCAGTTGTTGTCATCGCCGTCGTCGTCGTCGTCGTCGCCGTCGTCGTCGTCGTCGTCGTCGTCGTCGTCGTCGTCGTCGTCGTCGTCGTCGTCGTCGTCGTCGTCGTCGTCGTCGTCGTCGTCGTCGTCGTCGTCGTCGTCGTCGTCGTCGTCGTCGTTGTCGTTGTATCAGGTTACAATATGAACGGCACTAGCCGCCCCGGGGGGGGCCGCCGGAAATTATCCGGGAGCTGTCACTCGCGACGTGACGCGCGCATACTGCGTGTTTTCTGATCGGTTACTATGTTGTCTCGCTCTTTCCGACGATGGGCGTATCGTGATGTCATGCCAGTCTTCCAGCTGGTTATTATGAGTCTTGTCTGGGTCTGTTTGTTTGGATCCAACCGGGAGCAATAATGATGATCGAATTTGTCATGCTTATTCTAACTTGATAGCGAAAATGTCCCGTTACCGATGAGCTGAACTTGTTCTACATGATTTATACTACATGATCTCTCGATTCTTATTGTTAGTCTTTTAAATATACTTCAAGTACTTTTGTTTGGAACTATTGATATCATCGCTGGGAACTATTGTACTATCACTGTGGTAGTTATCGCCATTGATATTTTGCAGCTATCAGTAGATAAATGTCAATTTTATTATTATTAAAATATAAAAGCAAAATAGAATTGTTGCAATGAATTCTATTATGTATAAATTTTTCCCATATACTATATGCAATTCTGGGTTTAAAGAAAATAAGCTATAAAGTGCAAAACTTATTTATTACAAAATTTACATTTAACATTAACTTCTGCTTTCTTTAATATCTATGAATAAACAAAAAAGATTTATTGCAAACTCAAATAGTCGCACACATAAATTGAAAAAATTCGAAGAGTTTTAACTACGTGTGTAAACATGTTACAGGTGAAGAAAAGACAACAACGAGTGATGATGATTCTAGATAGTAAAAATGTAGAATACGAGAGCATCGATATAACAGAACCAGGCAAAGAATTAGAGAAAGAATTCATGCAAGCTAACAGTAATGCCAGGAACAACAAGTATCCGTTGCCACCACAGATATTTAATGAAGATGATTATTGCGGCGTAATTATCTTTTCTTTTTGTGCCATATTTATATTTTATTTCTATTATATTTTATTTTAATACAATCAAATTGTATTAATTTTATTTAAAATATATTGCGTATATATGGACAAATAATTGAGGAATGTTTAAGGATACGTTTTTTATAAATAACATTAATTATCAAGTCGTTAAATTTTGTAGGATTACGAAGATTTTGATTTAGCAAATGAAATGGATGAGCTGGAAAAGTTTCTAAAGGTGACACCAGCGGTCAGTACCGCGGAAATCACTCTCGATTCAAAGTCTCAAAGCGATGAAATCCAAGAGAATGGGAATACTTCAAGTCGAGAGGTAATTCCTTAAATTGGGCACTGCAACTTGAAAAAGCTTTGTTTTTACTATATATATATATATATATATATATATATAGAGAGAGAGAGAGAGAGAGAGAGAGAGAGAAAGAGAGAGAGAGAGAGAGTAAAAACAAAGCTTTTCAAGTATATATATATATATATATATATATATAGAGCTTCCTTATGAGAAAAAATTTCATCACATCAAAATAAAAATAGCAATTACTATAGTCATACTTATTGTGCAGCACATGTGACAAATCATTTCTATATTTATTTACTTGATTACTTCTCAAAAAAGAAAAACTAATGTGCAAGTTAATAGTTATATTCTGCTATTTAATAATTTAAGATATGTAAAATGATTTTAATTATTCTTTATTCATTTTTATTCGTTAGCCTAACGACTTTATTATTTAATGGATCTATTTTGTATTTTTTAATGATGATTAAATTTTAAGTTATAGCTTTTAACGATTACAATCTGTTTTTTTCAGCCTTCTACAGACAAAGAAGCAGATGTAGTACTTTCTGAAAGGTAATTAATATATTGTAATAACAAATGGATCAACATCGGAATATATTAAAAATACATATAAATTATACCTTGATTAAAAATATTGAATTAATAAACTTATAACGTGCTCTAGTTTACCAAAAAGGACAACTCTAGAAAGCGAGACTAAAGCGTTAGATGACTCTAAACCAACCGAAGTAGATAGCGCAGAAAAAGTTATCGCTATCGACGAAGGTGAACACGCAGAAGATAGTGGCGATAAAAACGAAGAGAAGTCTGACGATCAAGAGAAAGAAGAATAGATATAAAATATGCCCATGTAAAATTGGGATATTCCACACAATGACATCCTTCCTTTTCCACCCACAAACGTATTTTGCAAAGCTACGTTTATTACATTACTAAGGCTGAATGAAGGTACTGCCAAGATAATATTCTGCATTGCGGAAAGTCTGTTGAATGAACAGTATAAATGGCGCATGAAACATTCTTTTATAGAATATACTTTGTATTTTTAGATCAAACGCGTCTTCACCAATGTTTCGCAACAGGTCTGATTAGGTGATATGAGACAATTTCATATCGCTATCTTTACATCCTCGTTTGTTTATTATTTTTGCATTGTGTGTGTTTTCGCACCGCATCAAATCCAATACGTTATAGCACACCCTCGATAATGGAACTAAAGTATAGTGTATTTTTCGTTTACACGTGCAACTTTATTTGGTCATTTCATTAGCGCGTGCAAAGCGTACAAAAGTAAATGTAAGATACAGCAACATATACATATACACAATATCATTTGAGACATATGTAAACAGATATATATAAACAGATATAGATATTATATATATGTATTATAAATAATTTTTTTATTTTTAGAGAGATATAATTGATTTGTTGTACACACATGAGAAAAAAATTTTTGATATTTATATTATTTTTTTAATCGAACAGTATTAATGATAGGTTTGGCTTGTTATTTAAAAAATTTTTATTTGAACATTTCATTTTTTGCGTTAAGATACTCAAACAGTCTTTCCAAATATGCTATAAGAAATCATTAATTTCTTGAGCTTATATATTAAATATATTAGAATTAGTTAATAGAGGAAAGAGCAAAAGAAAAGAGATATCTAGATTTTTATAACTGAATTATGAGTACTTTTTTTATGGTATAAATTTCCATTTTCTACTTAGGACAAAATTGTGTATGACTCATACTGGCGTGACATGATTTCATTGATATGTGTGTATATGATTCATGCTTATTCATCATCAGCTATGGCCATTAGAATCTTTGTATCTAAATTAACTGATTAAAACGCAATATTTAAAAATATTCTATTTCCAAAAACAAAAAATTTGGCTTATAACAGTAAATTATACTGTAACAATATAAAAACTAAAACAAAAGAGAGAGAGAATTTCTTACAACAGCTACTATTATAACAGAAAACAATAAATTCCTTAACATACGGAATAACAAGTAATGAACAAAAAAAGATATGCATAAAATTAATGTTTATACATTAATATTCTAAAGTAACTGATTCAAATTAATATGTTCTAAAGTAACAATACACAATAATAGTGGTAGTTGTAACGATCGAGAGGCCTATGTGAATTATTGTTTCTCTTATTATTTTTAGTCATTTTCTTCCTATGCTCAGCGAGATTATTATCTTGCATAAATCTTTTATTGCTTATCTATTATTCAAATGATACCTCTATCATAAAAAGATTAAGCTTTACCCAGCATTTGCTACAAGTTGCTTTGTTATAAATAAATAAATGAAATAAAAAATTATTTTTGCTATTATAATTTTATTCTTCAACATGATATATCAAATCTTATTAGCGTCACACATTTTATATATATATATATATATATATATATATATATATATATATAAAATTGCTGCAGTCAAAGGAAAACAATAACAAAGTTTTATTCATGTTGACATGTCTTTTTAATTAAAATGAAGGGAAGGGCAACAATAAAGATTGAGAATATTAATGTTAAAGTAAATTTTAACATATATTATACATATATAATCATTAGAAATATAATCATATTTACAAAAATAATATTCATTATACACGCATACACCCACACGCATATATATATGTATATATATGTATATATATATATATATATATATATATATATATATATATATATATATATAAACACGGATCAACAGCAATCATTGTTACATACATACAAGAATCTAATAAATACAATGATTCAAGTTTAAGATTTCATTTATATATCCTTAAAATTTATTTTTAACGTATTTTATAAAACAATAAATATATGATATGCAACAGAGCGGTATATGTTCTAGGGAATTTGTTTAATTCCAGCTTCTATTATTAAACAAGGTAAGTATATATGTAGATACGATAATTAAATATATGGAGATCCTATACAAATCCGAAGCAGCATATCATACCTCTCTTTCAAAAGCGATATAAAAACATTTCTAGCGTAAAATATACTCATTGATATATAGTATCTAAAAATATTCTTTGTTTTCTCAAGTTAAAAATAGTATGCATAATCTGATTGATTTACACAAGTTGTTATAATTTATTATATTATAGATGAAATTTGCTATTTAATTAGTTCAATTGAAGTCTAATAATACTCTATCCTCAACTATCTTTCTCTTGTACATTTGGTGTCTCCACTACGACACGAGTACAGCCTGAAAACAACAATTATCAATGTTTTTATAACATACGTCTTTAATAAATATATATAAAAGTGTTTTATGTTTAAAAAAAGATCTATAATAAAAACTTTAAGACAATATTTGTTAAAAATCTTTAAATTTCACTTTTATTAATAACATATATAAAAATATTCGTCGTAAATATCTATTATTTTCTCAATAACATTAATTATATATCAAAATTCTAATCGTATAAATATATAAGCTATTTCAGTCAGATTAAAAAACTTTTAAAGGGTAATTTTTTTGACAATTTTGCTTTTTAGCAAAAAATTCTGCTATTAGTAATCAAGCTAGAATACATTTTCTCATCATGATTGAAAAAATTAGAAGAAAACAGCAATACGGCATTTTAACAAATTACAAAGTTAGTATTTATTAAGAAAATTTAAAAATTAGAAAATGTAAAGAGGAATTACGTTCCATTATTTTGATGATATTTATATCTTTCTGACTTTTCTAAAACATTAAAATAATAAATACATCTACATTAAAATAATAAAAAAAAATACACAAAAATAAAACGTAGTTCAGTTTCTGAGTTATATTTATTTTAATGCTAATTATCTTATTATTTAATTAATAATCATTATGCACATATATCTGTATTTATCAATGTTACGCATACAATTTGCACTAAACAAACTTGTTGCTGATGTCGTAAAAGAGGTTAAACAAATTATCAATGTAAATAAACCTATGAACAATGGTATGTATATAAACATCTCATGTCCAATAACAGGAATTTACATCACATAAATTGTTGGTCTTACTGTGGTATCGCTGTAATTATTTAATGCAGCTTTTTCATAGGCACGTTATAAGGCAAACAGTTTAATAAGAATACTATAGATAATTTAAATCTTTTAAGAACAAATACAAGAACTTTTTAACTTTTTAAATTCATTTTTTTTTTTAAATTATCGGTATCAGAATTTCATAACTTTCAATCAGTTAAATAAATATATAATAATTATTTATATTGAAAAATCATATAAAAATATCTCCATATTCTATTTAAAACTTGCTACATGTAAAAGCTGCATAACTTGTAATTAAACATATTCAATAGATTCGTAACTAAAAGTATTTTTGCTGATATCAGAGATTTGATTTTATATAATGCTTCCTAGTTTCAATTATTAAGCATAAATCGTATTTTGACTTTATGTATTGAAAATGTATATATTATACATAAAATAATTCCCAATGTATTTGTTATAGGTATATCATTCTTTGTTCTTAACTGACATTAATGTCAGTTGAAATATCTTTTTGAACGCATCAAAATACTCATATGTTATTAAGTATGCTATAAAAGATAAATAAATTATATAGTGCGTTAATATTTAATTCTCTGTATATTAAATAAAATATGTTGTATATCTTGTTTGTGTAAAATTGTAAACAAAATTTGTACCTAGTCCGACTAAAATGTGTTGAAAAGTATATGAATATAACTGTAAGTAATCAATATTAACATATACAAATACATATCATTAAAATTACATATAAAATGCAACGATCAAAAATAAACCAAAATTACTAGATTTTAAAAAAAAAGTAAGTCTTGAATAAGCTTCTCATATATTGTATTTCTTTAGAAAAAGAGATTTTTTGAGATTTGCTAGATTTAAATATTAAATTATTATAATGCTGTATATTCAAAACTGTTTTATGTTCCAATTGAAAATTATATTCTTATTATGCTTATTAAATACATTATGCAAACAAATCAATGTCTTATGTATTTATAAGACATATGTACAGCAAAAATAATTAAATATATATAATGTATTACTTTATTCGGTGTAACATTAATGAGGTATCTTTTTCGACAATGTTTAAATCAAATTGAAATAACTATGAGAGTTATTTCAACTATATTCTGTAAAATGAATACTCGATTATGCATATACTGTTAAAAATGCGATAAAGCTATTGTATATACTTTGTTATGTTACTCAATCGATGTACATTAACCTTAATTCATACAAAATTTACATTTTTCAAAACAACGCACACAGATGCGATATAATGATATTTATAAATAGATCTGAATAAAAAAAAACGTAATCATATTTTCATTAATTTAAAAATAGTTTATATATAAAAAAATAATTTTCTTTTTAATTAACACTATAATTATTCACTTCTCTTATTTATATGCAAAAAATTGTACACATGTCGTATTCTGCATACATAGAAAACCTGACATTACACATGTATCAAACTAGATATATATACAAAACTTAAAGATATTTAATGTCAGTTAAGATTCTCATTCTTTTGAATTCAATTTAAAAATATTTTTTACGGAATAAAAAAATAAAACAATTTTGAAAACAAAATTTATGTTTGTAATGTCAAGCTGTTAATCATTTGATTAAAAGATTTACTTTTTTCTGGGAAATCTTATAAATCTGTATTTAAGAGAAATGTGTATATGTATGTATATGCAATACCTGAAACGGTAAATATTATCGCATATAACACTTAACTTATCTTAATGTGAGATATATTTTATATGCAAATACTTAATATTAAGTATAGCATATGTAAAAGTAATGCAGTACCTATCATGAACATAAGAGAATTAGAAAAATTGAATGAAAAATTGTTATCTTGTAATATCTAAAAATTGTTAAAAGAGATGTCATTGCAAAAATATTAATTATCTGATCAATTCTAAGTACATTTAAAACAAATATATCACTTACAGTCTTATCATATATAGAGAAAATCAAAAGAATGCTTACAGCTAATAAGAATTAAACTTTAAAATAAATTTAAAATTTAAAGTTATGATAAAATTTGTAATTATTTATATTTTTCAATATACTTTTATAACCAATCTTATAAATTTCATAAGTCATATATATAGTTGTCAACTTGTCTATTAAAAATCATATGTATTAATAATACATTAGAGAATATGCTATATTAATATAATTATTATAATTACTATAATTAATTACATTAATATAATTAATATAAAATAATATAACATATAATGTTTTTAATTATAACTTATTCCGTATGAATTCTAATATTTAAAAATAATAAAATATTTAATATTTTTTATATAAACTGATATACAAACTGAAATAAAATATAAGTTATAAAAATCATATTTAAAATTTTAAATGTTCGAAATAGTTAGTAAATATTTAAATATATTTAAATACCGAAATTTATAGAAATAATATAAAAACATGTATTTTTTAAGCTATATATGAAATTTTGGTAATGTGCTATACATTATTATTAAATGTCACAATAATTTTAATTATTATCCTAATATTTATTTTTAGCATGTAATCATTCTTAATTGATTTTCTCTTGATTTTATTTCAAATATTATGAATTATATTATATTTGTCTCTTAGCATATTATGCAGTAGTGAAATAATTAATCCGTACCAAAGTATTTTTGTCCGAAATGATTTGGTGCAACAGTATGGATCTCTGATGTTAGAATCTTCATCTATAAAAACATAGAAATTTAAATAAAAAATTGGATATTATACACATTATATGTGATCAGATAAATATATTTTTTCAAATATTAATGTGATGTAAATATAAATGGAAATCACCTTAGGAAAGGCAGTGACTAGAGATTTGGCTGCAATCGGTGTACAAAATAAATTTGATAAGATGATATTTTCTTCGAGTACATTATGTTCTTTTAGTACAGCTATGGCTTTTATAACAGTATTTCCTGTACCTATATATGCAGTAAATATAAAAAACATTATACTTATTTTTTAATTTAATTGTCAAATGCATTTTCAATTATTATAACTTCTGCACATAGAACGCGGCAAGCGTTGTGGAAGTTGGTGGCAGTATCCAATCATTTTTTCGCTCTAAAAAATAATATGAAAGTTGTAGATTGATTGGCTATCACGCAAACTTCCACTATATGGCAAGTGTTATTGTATCCTATATGCAGAAGCTATTAAAATATTCTTTAGAACTTACTCATGATTGGATACATCAATAAGACTTTTCTCTCAGATATATCATCTGGGAATTTAGCATAAACTACTCTAGCTTCATGAGTATCTGCATCACTCTCTACCAATATCTTACCAATTCTGATACTACGACAACAATCTCTTAGACCCTATAAAAATATTATTTCATTAACTAATTTGGATAAAGATACTATAATGGGGATTAATTGAAATTATACCTGTTCCATAGCTTCTCCACTTCTCACTATAGATACACCACAATTTCCCTTTTGATACTTTAACCCTTTGTATTTGGCACCAGTTGGAGTTGTCACCACACATTTTGTAAAAGGTAATTGGTTCAAACTCTCTTCAATAACTAGTCTGATCTAAAATATTTTTGAAAAAATCATGATAGCTTTATCCATTTTATATAATATAAAGACATGAATTTCTCAGAAAGCAATCATTCAACAAATACAATATGCTTTCTTTTAACATCTCTTATTAAAAATTTTTCTGTCTTCTAATGTCATCTGATAATCATCTATCAAATGTCATTTGAAATATTTATTATTTAAGTTCTTTTTTTGCAAATTTCATAAAAAATTGTTAACATAATGTATTATATGTTAAAATAATTTTACAACAAGACTTAATATTTACTTTTAACAAACAATGTTACAAAATCTCAAGTGTGTCTTACCAAACGATCAGCATAAAACTTGAAATCACTCCTTGTAGTATTCCTATAAAAAAAGACCTATCAGTAAGCTGCCCGTTATTTTTAATAATCAATCTATAAAAAAAATTTAACATTTTATCGTAATTATAAACAAATGCAAACATATATCAATCAAATTTAATAAATATCTACAATTCTTTGGACTATCACAAAAGATTTATACTAGATATAAATTGAAGAACTAAAGACAAAATTAAAATATATTTATTTACGGCTACGACCTAATAATGGCAAGCATTTTTTTCGAAACACAGTACTTACTTATCTCGCAAAATGGTTTGCAACTCTTTCACCTGGTTGTTGCAGGGTAGAATCTTTAGGTTAGTCCCATACTCATGATCGTCGATCTCGTGATTATCGTTCAACAATTTCGTCGTGGTATCCGTACTTCCCATGACGGACGCGTCGCACCACGTGTCATCAATGGTACCGGCGGAACGATTGTGAATAGCAATGGATGAATTATGGTTTTCTCGGATTACTCCATTACACTCCATTACTTCGTCGCCGCACACAAATCGTCCGCGTGCCTGCATGCGACTACAAGCGGTCTGAAATGAGCGGTGGACAACCGCCCGAGGGAACATGGGATTTAAGCCTTGTATCAGGGAGTCGCCTGAGAGCGGACATGCCCGCGATTTAGCTGTAACTTTATTTTGAAGCGCCTCTATGTCCATAAAAACATGGACATCGAACTACGTAGCTAAATGTCCATGATCCTGTAGATAACGTCCACGATTTTGTAAGACAAAGATGGGCAGAGATTGATCGTCCCTCTTTATCTAGCTAACTTCTGCATATAGTACGGAACAAAACCGTTCACAAAATCATGGACATAGCACGAATAAGAACCATGCAATCGTAAACATTACCTACAGAATCGTGGACATTGGTTACGTAGTTCAATGTCCACGTTTCAGGCTCTCAGGCTTCTCTCTGCTTGTATCCACGATGCCACAAATCGAGATCTCGAAAACGGGAGAAAAACTGATCGTATTGGTGAATTGATTGAAATAGCCACTGCGATTGGTCAATTTTTCCTCCATTCGAGATAAATCGATTTCTAACATCATGAACACAAGGCTTTTTCAAACAGCTTTCGTTTTAGGAAACACAATCGACATATTTGAGTGTGTTCTAAAATTCATTGCCAATTATAAAAATCTATAGTTTACGTAACGTATATTATATATTATATCAACGCTAGCAGTAAATTTTGTAATATTTTTTGATGCATCGCTTTCCATTAAAAATTTTATTCAAACTTAATCGATACTCTTCGACTCTTCTCGAAAGAAGAGCATATACAGCATTTTCGACTGCAATAAATTTTCACCGCTCTCAAAGCAACTAATAATGTTATATTTATTTATTAGGATTATGAGTTGATTATAAAAAAAATTTAATACTAGAAGGTAGTGATAAATAATAGCGCTGTTGTTCAGCGCTTTTAATATTCAAAATAAATAATTTCTAGTATCAAATTGGATTTTTGTAAAGGCAAATGATTTAAATGATTAAATGCTTTTAAAAAAATATAATAAAGATAATTATACAGTTATGTTATTTTAATTATTAATAACTTAATATTGCATAATTCACGACGCATCAATTCAATCGGTTTCGAGCCAATTTAAATCAAGAGAAAACGTTATTAGGATATAAATTTGAATTTTTCGCTTCAATGAATTCGAATCCATTTTTCGTGAGTCTAAAAATATACAAAAATGTGGCGTGCAATATTTTCGTATCGTGTTACCACAGTACAATTTTCTATCTGAATGACGTAATAAATTTATGAGGTAATAAATTGATAAATTTATGAGTATTGAATGAAATGAGTGAAATCAGTGTCTATTTTTACTAATGTAGATTTTAATTTTGGTTTAATTTACTCTTCATTTTTCTTTTATTTTAAGAAGTGAAAAAAAACATAAAAACATAATGAGAAGGGAAATCACCGTAAGGGAATGAGATTCTTGATGTTAAGAGCAATCTGAACGAATGAGCATGTCATTTTATAAAAAGTTTCTTTTTTTATTTCATACTGATAATTCGTGTTGTATGTATAAAACTACTGTCTAGTCGTATTTACGTGAACAGCTGTTCTCTTTTCTAAGTCGGGAACGAAATATTCTCAGCAATAACATCGAGCACCCCTTGTCTTTTTTCCCTTTCTTTCGCGGCTCAACTAGATCGATAAAATCATCTAAAGTCATCAATGCCGAACGTACTTCGCGCAATTGAGATCATCTCTCTCTCTCTCTCTCTCTTCCTCGTCTGGCTCGGTCGTAAGTTGTTTTTTTTACAATATTGAGGTAAAAAATAGGCAATTTTCGGAAACGCTGAGCTAAGTAATGGTGGGTGGATAAAACTCTGTCTTGATATTTTTTTGTTTTCTCTAAAATTTATCTCTTGCTATATTTAATAATGTATTTATATATTAAGAAATACTATATGTGTTGAGTATCCGTAATATTATTCCTAGGATACAGTTTGTGTAATATTACACTGCTGTGTTTGGCCCTTACATCCGGTGTTACCTTCGTTATACTTACAAAGTTCTTTCTTACACACAACTATATATATATATTTATATAATTGTCATTGTGTGCAATCTATTGTATTTAAGCTCTTCGTATATCATACAATCTCAATCATTGTACACAGCTTCTTCCCTATTGTCATGATTGGCAAAAAGACTCTTTTGTCAAATCTTTGCAATATATTATAACGAACGCGAATGTCGTAATTCGCGTGACAACATCGTATCGTACTACTGGAAACGGAAGACTGTGTCCATTAAGTGGTTCTCTGTTTTTGACGATTAAAAAAAAAGGGGTAGAACTGAGTTGCATCAGTTAAAAATGTCTTTACAGCTAAGATTTCTCTCCCCCCCCCCCCACACACACACACACACACACATCATACATACATACATACATACATACATACATACATACATACATACATACATACATACATACATACATACATACATACATACATACATACATACATACATACATACATACATACATACATACATACATACATACATACATACATACATACATACATACATACATACATACATACATACATACGCACAAATAAGAACAATTATCACTGAGCTACAGCAGAAATATGTATCTCATTAAAGTATGTAGAAATAGCTTTATCAAACATAAACATAGAATAGTAATTTTTTAACAGGCAAATATTTATATCTTCTTGTAATTCTACTGTCATACTATTTCGCTTAAGTCGACTTTTATATATGTTTTATTACAGATACCCTATCGTACTCGTATATTCTCTTACTCTTCTACACGCGTTTTGCACACACGCACTCGTCACAACAAAATATGATTCTTTCTCTTTATATTTACAGCATTACTTTCGTTGCGTCTTCAAAAGTATAATCAAACTAAGCATCTGCCTCGGAATCTTTTAATACGAATTCAATATGCACTCAATACTATTCGAAGAATTGTCCAAAATAGGGTTATTAGTTTTCTGATTAGGTTTCTGACATTATTATTGTGCATGACGAGACATATAGATTATTATCAACGATTTCAATGTTACAAATGTTTATAATGAATCTTTAAAAAGAAAATTATTTAATAATTACACGAATGATATGTGTGCGCATATACATCGAGAGAGTGATAAATTACTTTCTATTTAAAATCGATAAAAATATGGGAAGACGGTTTCTTATATAAATTATTTTTACATTATAAGTATTGCGCGAATCAATAATATCTTTCAAGTGTCTTGGGATGTTCTTTACATGCTTTTTTTCGTAGAACATAGACAACAAGCAAACAAACTAAGCGATTGTAATAAAAAGAACAATGTGCTAATATATATGACAGTCTCATTAAAGTACCAACGATAGAGATCAATTCGTTTATTTCGCACGCAAGCTTATAGCTGCATCTTTCAGGCGACATTTATAATGCATTTCTTTCAAAAATAAACATTCTCGTTCCTTGACTTAGTAAAAGAATCATGCTGATTCAAGCTTATCCTTGCTCATCGATGCTTATCTTTAATATTTTCAGACATTTTATGTCTTACGCTCACAATTATTGCGAAAATAACTTCGGTATAAATATAGATTTAGCAAAGTTTAGAGACAAATAAAAATTTATTAATGGCTAATCGTCCATTCTTTTATTCTATATATGTATACAACCAGTGTATATAAATTTCAAATCATACTTTGTCTCAAATATTAATATTAATTGATAGCCTGTATCATATTTGAGAATGTTATAACAAAAATTATCGCGCGATTGGCAAATATACTAATTTTAATAATTTTATAACTTTACAATTTTTTATTACAATATCAATAAACATTTTTTCGCTAGTAGCGTAAAATTTGACAATTTTTAAATCTATTGTTTCTCTCTTTATTACAGCTGTATTATATTATGACATCAGAAACTAAGAATTGTGAATTTTTCTTTCGT